>NC_068364.1:62991403-63186403 GCF_020536995.1 Dreissena polymorpha
TTATTATAAAACGTACACACATTGTTTCTAATATGGATTGGTCTCATAGTGGGTTAAAATGAGTAACAAATTATATTCACAAACGATTAAATATACACAATCAATATTCCTGATTAACCAAATATTAAAATAAGATATCACACTGTACAACAGTATCATCAACAACAATACTAAAATGAAACATATAAGTCTTCTTTTTTCCCACCTTGTTTAAATGGAATGCTTATACGAATATAAATACAATCCCTGAACAATTAGTATCCATATAAGTAGTATTGTTGACATCAATAATACATGTGTAGATGTTGATTTCAATCATACTGACGGATGCTCTCTATATTTTTTTAAATAAATAAAAAATCGTTAATTATCCATCATATGTATATTTTTACCACGCATTTCACCAGAAGAATATTTATCAAAAGTAAATTTGTAAGATTCTAGTAATCTAGTAAAAGTAAAACAAAACTTCACTATTTAATGTCTTCTAGATACGCTTTCGTTAAAAAAAAAGATTTAAAACGAAATTAATTCTAGCTAAGATGGTGACTGTTTTTAAGCCATTAAACATCTAATGTCATGGTTGTTCAATTTAAATAAAAAAGAGGAACAATTCCAAACGTTTAGATTCTATGAATATTTTTATAATATTATTGAACTAAATATTTCAATCGGAAAAAATGAAATTCGGACTGTACAAGATCTAAATGTATATACTTTCGAATATCACAATGTTTTGAAGTTTATTCATGATTGTATCTTTGCTGGAGATTTTAATCTTTGTCAGTGATGTTGATTTGATTTAAGCAATCCAAATCCCCAAACAATAATTTTTTATCACGAAATGCTGTTTTAAACTAAAAACTAAAATTGTATTACTCTTTCAGTGAAATAATTAATAGTAATCAATATATTTATATGACGACCCACGAAATGCACATGTGATTTCTTTTTAATTGCTTCATACGTGCTCAACTTCTTAAAGAAGTTTTATAACTCATTACTTCAGGGTATTGACTTCTTCTACCGTATCAATAACACTATAAAAGACATTGAATAGAAATATTGTCTGAGAGTTAACAAAACAGAATCTTCACATACACTCGAAACCAATAATATGATTGCAACTACAAATGATTAACTGTTCATAGAAACCTTATTGAGTTAACTAACACTTCATTAGTGAACCTAAGAAGATAAGGGATACATAATTAAGAGGACACACTATAGAAGCTAGTTATTTATGATTGCTTGAGAAACGAAATTATTTAATACAGTATTACATCTATAACAATATTAAGGTCAAGGATACGCAGCAAATCAGTAATTATCAACAACGACACATACAATGTTTACAAAAAGAGATAGAAAAAGTTGAGCTAACGTTTGATAACAATTTGTTTTGATTTAGATAATATTAAACAAAAAGCAGAATATGATGAATTATGTAAAACTCAAAAGACAATGAAGACTTGCATAGGCCCTTGGTCTGACGGCTTGAAACGCCTTATTTTAAAGTTTCGAGTAAAATCGGAATTCGTGTATTGAAAAGAAATTATCTATAGAGCCATTGGTTGTGTGTAATTATAAAAACCAGGTGTTATGTAATATGCCAAAATAGAACATACAAACATTTGTTTTAAATTGAGACTAGTTACTTAACTTAATTCAGCTTACACATGAACATGAGAACAGAGCCCATTGACTTAAAACTCATATTCCAACTGCTATTTCAAAAGATCCAAACGGCGTTGTTTCTTTATGATATATTGGAGAAAGAATGCGATTACTTCATGATATCATCAACTCAACTATATGATAAATATCCCAAGTTTTAGATTGTTTATTTTGAAAAGCATTCGAGACACTCTAATTTGATTTTATCGAACCAAACTTAATACGTTTTAATTTTTAAGATAATTGTACTCGTTGGATGTCAATTTTTCTGAAATATAAAAGAAAATAAAGGTTAAGTTACATGGGATTGTATTTAATGAAAGTGTTTAACACAGGTCTGACCTATAGCCAAGGGCATTTCATTTCAACTTTATATACTTACATTATGTGCTGAACTTACAGAAATATAGATCAAACAATGTTCGGATATCAACGGTTTTATTATATATGATGCGGAAAAACACAATTTGGCTATTGGTAGAAGATATTTTGTTATATAAGCTGGTTCTGAAATTTTGTTTAGTTATGCTACAAGCGTTTTTTACGTTCTGGATAGTAGGTTATTTTGATCAAACGGATGTGATTTGTATTGGATTGTTTAAATAACTTTCTCGATCGTGTAAAACTTATAAATACTAAAGAAAAATTGAGTGAAACCGGATTTAAATTATACAGAATCATAGCCGATGTAAGCATACAAAGCGTGGTCAAATTACAAATTTTGTGTGTGTGTGTGTGTGTGTGTGTGTGTGTGTGTGTGTGTGTGTGTGTGTGTGTGTGTGTGTGTGTGTGTGTGTGTGTGTGTGTGTGTGTGTGTGTGTGTGTGTGTGTGTGTGTGTGTGTGTGTGTGTGTGTGTGTGTGTGTGTGTGTGTGTGTGTGTGTGTGTGTGTGTGTGTGTGTGTGTGTGTGTGTGTGTGTGTGTGTGTGTGTGTGTGTGTGTGTGTGTGTGTGTGTGTTTGTTTTCAACTAAAACTCTGAAGGGAGATATTCTTGACAGAACTAATTAGCCCTTTACCCGTTTGTATATTATAATACACCTTAAAAAATACGACGGTATGTTTTTGTTCAACATATGACAATGGAGGATTAAATTCGTCGATAAGTATTCATACTTAAAAAAAGATCATTTTGAGATCTCGGTTCAGTATAGGTATTATTTCAGATATATATTTCACAAAGGAACACATATTCCGCTGTTATTGAAATTGTGTTTTTAATTGCAGAGGTTATTAAAAAATATGTATGGTTAAAATAATTTAAGGGATATCAATATATAATGATGTATTAACAATCTAAGATGTAAACACTATTTAAGCCATGATTTTGTTTAATACATGTGTTTTGTTTTTTCATGTGTTTAATACACCCATTTTTCTTAAAGAATTGTACGACAAAAGAGTCCGATCCGCTCGAGATATATCAATAGATTCTCACACGTTTGTTTGCAAACAACCAAATCGAACATAACAATGGCTGAACCATGATTTTTTTTTAACTAAAAGTATGTTGCATTCAGTGAACATAATCGTTAGTTGTGTTAATTTTTATTTGGTTCCAGACATATACATATCTAGTCCATGCAATGCTATGCGAAATAATGTACATGCTATAACAGTAAATCGCCATTAATAACTGCTTAATTTAAACAGAAGAAAAAGCCAATTTCTATAAACAAATAGTCAAGGTTCAGTTTTGCAAATGTGGACTGGCACTTGTTTTAAATAGTTTCTGTTTGACAAGAGACTATCTTGAGATTATCATCGTTATTGGCAAACATACAGGTTGATTATTGTTAATCTCATGCTAGGAACTAAGAAAACTAGCTGTACTACATGACGAAAAAATAAATGAAATAATGAATATGCCATTTTGTCTTGCAAAACAGAGCATCTCCTCAGACTTGTTGTCTTTTTTTCTCATTCGGAGAGATTTTCGATAGTGTATGACCGTGTTGTTCACGATAACAACGTACATTTTAGTAAAATTAAAAAAGTTAAAGCAAATTGATAACATATGGATATAATCATAATTTTTCTAAATTTACACAAAATAAATGAAGAAATAATCACTAAAACAGTATTTCAATTTCTCCGGTAGATTCAAAGAAGACTGGTTTGCCGGGATGTCTGGGAATGAGGCTTCGTAGTATACGCAGAATATCTGTGCGCGTAGCTCAATCTAATGTTTTGATCACCTTTGCAGAATAGATGTTTAAGTTCTTTTCGGAAATATGCCCCAGTCACCGAGTAGAGAAAGAAATTGATGCAATAGTTTATATAGAAAATGGTCCTTGTCACGTGAAGGGTGTTGTCGAGATCGCCAATATTGTCATCATGGTGTTGTAGTGTGGTCGGCGACATCATGTGCATGTTTAACATCTGGCGTATTTTCCAGTAACGTCTGCACCATACAGCAAAGTATGGAAGGTTCAGCGCAACAAAACAAATGGACATTGCCAAGAGAATGAACGTGAATTCCAGGCGAATGATGGATTCCGTGGTAATGACGCGTATTTTTCTATTACGTTTGTTTCGTAACACGAGCTTGCGTATGATGAACACATTAAGAATTGTGATAAGGATGAATGGAATAAATGTTATTATCACTCCAAATATGCTGTCTAGAATGAACGAGAGGTACTGGTGATGGCTATCGCTCGTGCACATCATAGCACCGCTTATTGTGGGGAAAGAACCACTGAGAACGGGTTTGAACACGCATCCAGCGGATGCCACCACGACGGCGCCGAGTATGACCCTGGATGCAGATCGGGGGTCACAAAGGTCTTTTCGACGTAGCGGGAAACAGACGCCAATAAACCGTTCAATAGTGAAGAAAACGAGGAACCAAGATGACAAAAATCGGGCGATGTACTGAAGATACAAAACTGACTGACACACGCCATTTTGCTGCAGCAATGGTGGCCAACTGTATCCAGAAAGCAACGGTTCTCCATGCTTGAGCCATTCAGGCAGTACATAAAACACAAGTGACATTATGTCGGATATTGCCAAAGCGATTAGATACATGCTGGCAGAAAGCTTGCGCATGTTTTTGGACAAGAAGACCATGAGTGATACCGAGTTTCCAACCACCCCGAACACGGCGATTACAGGTGTGATATAGGTGAAGAATCGATGTGCCGGCGACGGCGTATAAGATCGAGTGTCGTCAAGTAGTGCCTGAAGAAGGTTGTCATGGAACATCAGACAGTCGGCCGAGAGGTTTGATCCGTTGCTGCCGTTTTTGACGTCGTATGAGCACAGCCACGGATTATAGGCACTTGTCTCTGTTGAACCATTTTCCTGTAATACAGAATAAATAAAGACCTTTTTGTGTTTATTTTAAATTGAATAATCAATCATACTGTAGTTCATAATATTTTTTCATAATTTGGACTGATTGTTTTTAATTAATTGGTCGAAATAACTGCGTCGATCAATTAGGCGTACAGGCGTTGTTGCAGAAAAACTGGCAACCCTTGCGGAGCTTAGCTGATCGCTATTGTAATCAAAGCGCTGAAGGTACTGAATATGTTCGCTATTGCACAATTTAACATGCAATTCATTTTTGAAAATCAATCGCAAGTTTGAAATGAACACACGCCATTCAACTTTATAAAGTATGTGTCACAGCGCACGGGTCGAGTTTTGTGTGCACTTTTTATCATCCTTATTATTTCATAGAAAAATCTAAGACAAAATAAAAACAAAATGCTTTTTGGAAGTTCTGAAAGCATAGAAAGTATAGACCGTTCCATAATCGATAAATTGACCGCCGCCATATTGTCAGTCACGTGACTGTCCGCCATTACACTGCTGCTAACTTGTGCGAGTCTGCGATTCCAAAGCCAAAGACGTAGAGAATACCCGCTTCACCGTTGTCGGATAAATTAATTACTTAATGAATTAATGTGAGGCGATTATCACATTTTTGTTGTTTAAATGATTGTTTGAAGTTGAGATTGATTGTTACAAATAAAATGTTTAAAATGCTTTCGTGTATTTGTTTTTGTTTATCTGTAATCAAGTGGTAATCATCGGCGAAAATTTGCTGGTTCAGTCGCTCATACTATGTCTTTGATTAGACTTGTTACTTTTAACGTTTCACAAACAATTCACGCATGTATTGTTGTGTTGATTTTAATAGCCGCAACATAAAGCAGATAATATTTTAATTAATACTTATAAAAGATTCTCGCGCAATTAATTACCGCTAATTGTTTGTAATTGATCTCATTTGGTAAAAATCTACATTCCAAAATCATTACATATTATTTTAAGTATGGTATTATTGATACGCCTTCCATTATTTTTCTTGTTCTAACTGATATTAGAGATAAAAAATTGTGGTTTGGATTTATATTTATTTTTTTAGATGGAATTTTGTCACGTTAAAAAACGAGCTTTTTATCATGAGAGAGTGATATTGATCTTGACGACCTTTTATGTTATTAACCGGAAGATGAAGAGAATGCGATCTATGTGATAAATCTATATTTTCATCTTTGAATCATTTAACAGCTATAAAGCTAAAAATACTAAAAATTGTATTTTATAGGTCTTTGAAGTAACGCAAAACATATGGATAACGACACCAAATGTTTAGTCAATTAATCCACACAAAAAGACTCCGATAAAAAAACACCTAAATAATATTTCAAAAATATATTATTAAGCGCCAAACGAATTTATTAATACATTTATTTGCAACTTTTAAAACGCGGCATAAGCATCAAATTAAAGATTATCTGAAGACTGAAAGGCCGACAATTTGACACAATAAAGAGCTCTATGCATAAGCCGTAATATTTTTTTTTGCAGAAAAACTTCAATAAATTACAATAGTAATACATCTTATTATAAAAATATAATTATCAATGGCATGAGGACGCTAGTGTGATAAATAAATGAGTGTTAGAAAGTGTAAGGAGTGCTTTGAAAATAAACATACTACAAAGTCATATTAAAAGCAAAGGACATGACAGTATTTACATGTAATTTTAATTTGATGGGTTTTGTACAAAGAATGACGCTATTTAGGAATATTAACATACAACTGAAAAAACACAACTTCATATGATGCAAATTGAACTGTGTACTCATGTATATTGAAAACTCGTTACTAGTGAGTATGAGTGACACATATCTAACATTTTAACACACATATATTTATATACATATATATTTTTTTTAAATATTTTTTACCTCTGTTTGGTGTCAAATGTAATTTATTGTTTTATGATATCGTTCGTGCATTGCCGTAACATCAAATCTTCATACGGAATGACGTAGTTTTAATTAACCGATACCCGCTAAATACGTTAAATGTTTTATTTTTATATTTTTTTTAAATACTTTATTTTTTCATAAATTAAACGGGCTAGTATCTTTACGGTGTACAATTTCTGATATTCTATATTGGACATAACTTTTAATTTGTAAAATATGTAACATATCTTATTTACGCAACTGTTAAGTATGTCGGAGGTAAATTATCTTACCAAATGACTGCTTAATACTACCAGGAAGATGAGACATGGTGGCATCATCAATTGTGTTTAATGACCAGATTGTCATCTGCCACCCAGTGTGGTTTATGACACCATGTGGTTAGTTAAGTCTGGACAATATCTGATCAAAACGAGATAATCGGATTATGCAGAACAAAGGGGCAATTAAACACTGGAATGCAAAGGCATACACGATTTAAAGATTGATGCAAATAATCAAATGAAAAATATGGCATTTAATTTAATTAAATGTTTTTTTTAATGTGTCAATGTGTTAGTTTTCCAAGACAACCAAGACCATGTAATGACGGCCTTAGAATTTAGAAAGAAATTCATCCGTTGAATAATCGGTGCTCTCTTATATATGTTACCGATTGTAAAGCAGCAGTGTAATGGCGGACGCGGAGAGAATTCAGGGGAGATAATTATGTAATTACTAAATTATGGAACGGTCTATTATGAAAATGGTAATGAGAACTTAATGTAAAGAAAATTTGCAGTCACCATCCTATTAAAGGAATATTTTTTCTAATATCAAATGACTATCTCACCAAGAATATAAATTCATAATGAAAGTTCCGTGTACAAAACTTTTGATTTTTGATACCATATACAAATTCAAAATATACAATAATCTTCGTATCTTGTATATGGAGGAACACAAGTATATAAACATTGCTGTTTATGCTTTACTTGTTACCCGAGCAGTTCACACGGTGTCAACAACGCTAACATAAACATAGGTATAGAGCACTAATGCGCTTTTAGGCGTAGCTGTTTCAGTTTTCATCTGAGTGACTTTTACATAACGCCAACAGACACGCATGAATATTTTCGAATATTTAATAAGTTGATTCGAGATACAACCTCTGAATTTTTGCTACATCACTGCATATGTGCTCAATTCAAAGGATGTAGCACTGTTCAGTGTAAGGAATTCCGGACTACTCTCTGTATGCTCAAACAAAACAAATTGTGGCCCGGTTACATTTACGCGTTACAATCCATCTCGCAGAATTTCACTTTCGCCTCCAAGATGAGAAAACAATCATTAGTGAAATAGTTTAGTGTCACGATAAGAGAAAATCGTTTAATTATCATACCACAATGTTTGCCGTACTTGGTCAGCACGTCTGGAAATCATTCCTTAATGTGTGGATAGGCTGCCATTATTAACAAGTTTGCTATTTTGAATTCAATTTTGTATCAAAAAGCATTGTTCTTAAATGTGGCATTTTCAATTCGCTATGAGATTTGTAATGACCCTCGTCATGCGAAAATGGGTCTTATTCAATATCCGCCCATCATTAAATAGCCCACTCAGCGATCCCTTCTTCTGGTAAGGATAAACAAAACATATTGAGTGATTTTAAAGCGAACAGCATCGCCTATGGCCTGACTGCGCAAAAAGCACATGTTGGGTTTAACAAACGCTTGCCGACACGCATAAGACCCATTTTCGCATGACGGCGCTATTGACATGTGATTTAAATGTGTCGAAAGAAAACTGCGTTTTAATCAAATATAAACATACGATATATTTCGAAAGTGAAGAAAGATACTCATAACAAGGCATATGAGGACACATATGAAGTGCTCTCCCGTAGTATATTTTTTATTTTCTCACACTAATGTGTGGTTTGACAATGCTAACACACATTTCATGAGGTGAATATGAAGCTTACAAGTGAAAAACATAACACAATAGTTTATCTTTTGTTTAATTGTATTTAATTGTTTAGAAAAGTAAATTGCTAACTTTATTTCAAAGTCAGCGTATACGCCGACTACATTTTTAAAAGACATTTATTGTTATAAATATATTCAATATAATATATTAAGTTGTTTTCGGTTTTAGCGATTAAAAAGCATTTTCGAAGTTGCCTATAGTATGCCTGTAGTAATTGATGAACTCATATCCAACTGTCTTTGTATTGAGAACTGTGAATATAAACAAGCTTAACCTTCTACTAACCTTCTACTATTGCATTCGTATTATTATTATAAATTGTTTGTTTTATTCGGGTTTAGCGATTATGGAATTCTTTTTTTTGTCTATCGTATCGCTGAAGTTATTGTTGAACTTATGTTTAACGTTTTATAAATTGAGAATATAAATAAGCGTCAACTTTTTCCCGAATCTCTCAATTTACCACCTGTACTACGTCATTGAGTTGTATGCGAGAGCGTAAACTATTGCGTTGTTATAACCCGTAAACTTTCGTTTGTTTATCAACAGGCGCATCTATTAATAGCCTCATATCATGAATGCCAAAACACCCGCGAAAAAGAACCACGTGTCCAAATAGGACGCAAAACGCAAATACCATTCGACTACGACTTTTATTATGTAAGAACGCTCCGCAATTCCTTTGAAGCCGGAGCCTTGTGATTGCTATTACGTAAAGAATTGACCTCTAACTGAAGTAAGCAAAGGAAACGCAGCACCTAATTGACCCATTCCTTCTATGTGCGAAGGCAGATTGAATTTTACTAATGTATGGTTTGCCTATTATAAAACACATTATAATGCGTTAAATATGCGACTAACAAGTAAAAAACACTATAATTAAACTTTTGTTTTTAATTAAGTTATTTAGAAACCAAAATTCCAAACCTTATTTCAAAACAGCAAGACTACATTTTTTTAGAGAATATTCTTGTTATATTTAAATGTTTTTTTAACAGTTTCAGCGATAACGAAACATTTTTTATGTTGTCTATCGTATCCCTGTAATAATTGTTGAACTCGTGGTCAACGTAATATTAATTGAGACCTGTGAATATAAACAAGCGTTACCTTATACTAGTGCGTTATTCTCACCCGGACTCCCCTTTGTTTATCGCCAGCCTCAGAGTTATGAATGAGATGAGCGAAAATACTACGTCACGCAGACGAAGCAGAAAGATGACTATTTTAATCATTCATAAACAATCTCCTCCGCGACACATACAATACGATCATTGTTTTTTATTCTTTTCTATAAAACACCATTCGAATTTATTGCATTTAACACGATATTAATATAATGTTTCCATTTGTAAATAAACATAATTGGAAAACTCAAACCTCTTGCATAAATTATACAACTCTTTCTTGCGCGTAGTAAGCGGGAATTGGGTTAATCATACCTAGGCCGTACCGACCCGAATTTTACACTAAGCACTTTAGACGGTCGCTAAAGCGACCATCTAAAAACCACTCTATGTATTACCTTGTTGAGAAATAACTGCTTGAAGTGCAGGTTGAATTCTTTGGCATGCTCTTCCATCGACATCATGGCTTAGTTATCGAGGATTTTAACGCACCTAAATAATAAACATTGAATTGATAAACGTCAGAGATCTTTCCTTCGCTTCCAGCAGGTAGCGTAACCACAGCACCAGGCGTTATGCACTAACGATTTTACCCTATGAAAATAATATCTTACTTTACATTTGCTAAAACAAAAGGACCTAAAACATATTAAGTTTGATTCTTACGTGGTAAAGTGTTTTTGAACACAAAAGTCAGAAAAGTATACCTGATTGGTTTATATTGGTGCGCTTATTTCTATATATTTGAAAACAAAATTTAAACATAACAAAATAAAACTTATTCAGCTTAAAAATGTAATCAAATATTCAAATTTATATTAACATATGTTTATAGATGTAATGTAATATCTGTTTAATCGTTCTATATTGTACAATCGTATGAGTTATTTATATCACTACAGCTTATCCTCATCGGGTAATTTTATTTATGTGTTTAAATTTAGCTTTAGGCGAAACTGTGCTTACTGTGAGATAGTTGTTTCATCGTTTACGGCATTAAGTAATAACCATTTAAACTGCGTTTCTATTAAGATACTGTGCCACTTAATTTTGTACATTCTAGCCTTTTAATACCAAGTGCATTTCAAACAGTTTATTGCATTTTGCATATTAACACATTCCTATTGACACACCTATCAATTTTAAGTTCATTATAATTTATCAATAAACACATATTTTTTTAACGTTGATTATCATATGAATGCACAACCGATTGATTTCACTTTTGAAATTATAAGCACATAATTATATGTATAAAGTTAAAAGTTATTTTCTTTCTTTAATAAATGTGATATAATTCCATGATCAAAGGTGACAGTAACACACACTCACATAAAACAATATTTTCATAAACGTTTTATAGGCATGGTAAATATATTGTGTACATATAAGAGTGTTCATTGAGATTTAGTGTTCGTGTTTATCAATAGCATTTCCCTGAATTTTAGACGAATCAAAAAAGCCTATACATATTATGTATTTTTACACGCATTTGAGCAAGAATGAACATTATTTTACTATTTATAGTATCCATAAATCGATAGCAATCAATCCAAATGTTATTTAGTTTTTTTTACTAACTAAAATAATGTTCAAACGTAAGAGGCATTCAGTTCAAAAAGTAATATACAACAATACTGTAATCAATTATTAATTTAACGGGGATATTCACAAATATTTGCTTCATCTTGTTAAACGTTATTTCAGAGTGAATGCCTTCATATCATATTTCTCTGTATTTCGGACAAACTATAAAATTTCCAATTATAATCATGTAACAAGATGTGCGTGTACGAATATTCCGTGAAACATTGTCATAACGAAGTGTTTTCTATTTGCAAATTGATCTAAATTCAGAATAAACGTGCAGATAAATCTTAATTGAGGTGCGTTTTGTTCATATTATGTAAGTAATACATGTAGTTCGTGTTAAACTTTCAATAATAAGCACACGGTTTGCGTTTTTTTTTAAATTCCGACCCACCATGCTTGGTATTAACTAGCAGCAATTCAATGAGTTAATTTGTTAACACATATTATTTGGTAAAATATTTAATTTCCCGTTAATTAAAAAAACAAATTTACATTAAAACCGACTTTATTACAGATTTACTTTTTGCACACTTTTATGTTGACTTCGCTGTTAAATACTGAATTTAATCATTTGTGAATTATAAATTTAATTTGGATTAATGTTCATATTGTTGATAAGTGATAAGCTAGCCTAGCAGTTGAAATGGCCAATTTAAGGACCAATTAAGAACTAATCAAAACACTGTTTCATGTTTTATTATCTGTCATTTAAACGGAATATATCACAGAAAAATGCCTCATTCCGTATTATTTACTTTTGACTACCATACACATAACCATTTTTACCAACTTTGTCAAAGTGTTAACAATTCATTATTTTAAGCTATGTAAATAAAATTTTCCATTGTATGTCAACCGTTTTCATATATCCTTCATTATGCTTTAACTACATTAATTATCTTGCACCATATGTTTCAACATCTGTTACTTTGAATAAGGACGTTTGGCGCAGTTGGTGTAATCATAAAGCGATATGTTTTTGTTCCTTTTAAACAAAATCAAACAACAAGCATATGCATATTGTCGAATAACGTTTTAATGAACCTTTCTATGATATGCAATCTCAAGTTTTTGCCCGGCGAAATAAGGATTTAAAATGACAGATATATTCGAAACCTCTGAGCAAATTCTGTAATGTTTCGAGTATGGAGCAATATTCATCGAACATTCTGTACGAGTAACATAACACAGTTTAGCACGAAAAATTTCAGTCGATTTGATAGTTATCACAAATAAACTGTTTTTGCCTTAGCGAACATTTACTTTTTTAGTTCATATGATAATATAAGTATGCAATGTTTCAGTTCGCTGTTTTGTGAACGCTAAAGTGCTTTACGGCGGTTTATACAGCTGTCTCTACTTTCCCTAGTAGTAGTAGTAGTAGTAGTAGTAGTAGTAGAAGTAGTAGTAGTAGTATAATTTATGATTTATTATTATATAACTTTCACAACACAGAGTGTAGCACCAAAATGTAAAATGCATCGAATAGCTGCTACTTATCTCTTTGCATGCATGTAATTATATATTATTTAAACCTATATTTTATATGATCATATGTTATCAGTAAACAAATACAACAATTTAATTTTAAATGTTATAAATGGTTTCATACCTAGCAAAGCATTCCTATCCTTTCACCTCTCATACACTGAAGTTAGAGTAATGAAGATCCATGCGTGTCTCGCACGCCTGTTCGATAGTTTATGATGTTATTATTGCTGAAGGTATGCTCTACGTCGATAATAGCGAGCATGCTCTCAGATATTGAAGTATTTCAAATGACCTAAGACATTTTCCTTTAAATACATAAATCGTGAGGTTCAAATAAATGTAAATGTAAGTAATTGAATAAGTGTGTCATTATTGTTGTGCTTCCGCATGTTGGTCCCAGTTTAAAAAAAAAAAACAAATGGGCAGACGCTAAACATGTTTCGCTGCATTATTATTTATATTTAATATTTATAAAGGAAAGTGTCATTGTTTTAAATCTATAAACTACAAAACGCTTATAATGTATTATCTATTAATAACTGAGATTTCATGAAACGGTGCCCATATTATTGATGCCCACACTAAAAGTTTGATATTTAACCACTTGTAATTGACTACTTAGCCGCAATGACATGTCATAAAAGCAATAAAGGCAAAGTGCACCATGTCATCGAGCGAGAAACATGGCCACTTGCAACTCAATAATTAGTATATATACGAAGTAACTTGTTCTCGAAAATGTGAACCCTTGTACGAATGTTCTTGAAAGAGTAATTCCATGTTCGCTACTTGCTAATTGACAATTATTAATTGATTGTTGTAGGTAATGCATGACATGTGAGAAAACCTCACAGCAAATTGTGTTTTCTAGATGGTTCCCATAGTAATAATCATAAATGTTGAACGTCATTGCATATATGATAAATATATTATTTGCGTCGCGCTTTTATATATGGGGCAAATATAGAAAAGGCAGTTTTAAGTTTTTTACTCTAAATATATCCACGAGGCGATAGTATCTTTAATCGGAACCTCCGCACTACGCAAATAATAAATCCGATTATTCATTTGTTCGTGTGCCTTATATTATTTTTTACACGAGCAGTTGCTCGGTCTAGTTACTCTGTATATGAGTAGTGTTCAGAGAAAACTGGGCATAATGCATAATGTAAAGTGTCGTCCCAGATTAGCCTGTGCAGTCCACACAGGCTTATCAGGGACGACACTCTCCGCCTAAATTGGATTTTTGCTAAGAAGAGACATCTTTTAAACAAAAAATGTCATAAAAGCGGAAAGTGCCGTCCCTGATTAGAATCTGGGATGACACTTAACGCACATGCGTTAAGCCAAGTATTCCAGAACGCTACTCATATGATCGTTAACACTGGTTTATATATGTTATAAGTTACGTGCACGCTGATATTATGAACTGTAAACTACTTATACATTTTCTTGGTCTGTATGTTATGAGTTTGGAAGGTATCTCATGAAGCTTACTTAAATTTTTATGCCTACGTTCACACTAAATTGTACGATGACGTAACAAAATAACTATTGAATTAAAACCATATTTAAAACATTTTTAATCGAAAATAATATTATGCATGTTAGATTACACAAGGTCTAATGAAATAAAGGTCTTCACGTTTAATGAAATAAAATGAGGTTTAGTTTTCTGAATCCCATTTCATATGTTTATAAATCATTAATTATTTCCCAACATCACGTGTGAAGTGACAATAAAAACGATGATATAACTGTTTCACGGTGATATAACTGTTTCACGGTGGTATAACTGTTTCACGGTGGTATAACTGTTTCACGGTGATATAACTGTTTCACGGTGATAGTTCCAAAATAAAGACAGATAAAAAATGTTTTCGGTGTGAAACATAAAACAAGCAGGTAAATATCGAATAGAGATTAGATTATGGTAGATTATTTTCTCTGCAAAGAAATCTGAACGTTTCGCCAAGTCTCGTGACTCAGTTGTTGTAAACAACTATACATAGTATGTGGTAACCTTGTATTCAATTAATGTTCCTGTTCGAAAGCGCTAAGCATTGATGGAATATATTTTGTTCAAAGTTAACTTACTTGCGTGTACATTAACTATATAATTATACTAACTAAAGCGGCGCTGATATTTGACTAATTTAAATGTATTGTAGCTTTTTTATTGGTAAGATGTCACTTCGCCAAAAATTCAAGAATGTTCCATTTTGGGAAACTGCAAACAAGTCTGTTTAATATTGCATGCATTGGCACTGAAAGACAGAGCGTATGCAGAATGCAGTGACACTCAACTACTTTTCACTGCATCGACTGGATTCAATTACAAACTTTATGCTGAATGCAGTGCTACTATACTACAAATCACTAGATACTTATAAAACCAGTCCTTATTTCTCAATAACAGTTAAGCCTAATTGAAGGATAACCAACTTAAGTTACGAAAGTTTATTCAAATTATGTTTATTTATAGGTTAATTTTGTTTTACAAAGCAGTATTTTTTATATGTTTATGTTATCTGTCTTACATTTAAGTTTCTTTATATAGGTATAAGAATGGTTTGCACAGTGCACATTCAAGTGCTTATTGATAATAGGAAGTGAGCATAACGTCATCCAGTTAACACAGATTTAAGGTATTGAAATCGTCATAAATCGTAATAAATCGTAATAAACTCAAATTCTTGTTCCATTTCGAGTACAAATATCCTATAATTATGCAAGTTCCGGAATAAGCAATAACTATTGTAACGATACAAACGTTAATTGTTGTTTGATTATTGTATTATCTGAATGCAACGGGCTTAAAGAGGCCTTTTCACAGATTTTGGCATGTATTGAAGTTTGTCATTAAATGCTTTATGGTGATATATGTAAACATTGGATCTAAAAAGCTCAAGTAAAAAAACAACAAGAATAAAATTGAAGATAGAAAAAAGTTACCCTCAACGGGACTCGAACCACTGATCCCTGGAGTCTATCGCTAAGACCATTCGGTCATCCGTGCTCTGTCAATGAGTGATGTATTTTATACTTTATAAAGACAATCCTCGTAGTATCACAAAATATAATGACATCGACAGAACTCTCCAAATTATTTAATCGTTTCACGTTGCAATGCGTTATAATTTTCAGGTTTTTAAATCATTAAAGGATGCATAAAATGGATATTTTAGAGCATGGTAAATGTTCAGTGTGAATGTTTACTCACAAATATAACTACAATGGAAATTAGCGAATCTGAAACTTATTTTATTTTTTCAATTTACCAAAACATGAAAGGCCCCTTTAATAAGAACATGCCCGATTGTTACGTTACTTAGTTCCAATTGGTTGCGATACATGGTCAAAAACAACACACTATACATTTGCTATGGTAAGAAAACGTTCATGAAAATATTAAGACAAGCTATGACAATTAATTTTATATGCTATTTTTCTTTTATTTGAATATTTAAGACGTTTGTCCCAAGACGATTATTCGGACAACTCAGATACGATCGTATGCATGGTTACCAGGAAATAATTATTTTGCCCCGCGATAACGAGATTGGAAAACAACATGTGATTATTCGTACTGTCTGAACGACATCAAGTTCCTCATCTGGAATAGATCCGCAGGGGATACCTTTAGACAAGTAAATTAAAAGTACATTGTACTTGTATTCTAAGAGTTTTTTGCTATTGTTATCAAAGCTGGATTAGACGCTCAATTCAGATAAGCTTCTAAGTCAGTGTTTATTCTCTTTTAACGTATACAGAACATTTAATTGTAAGATAACAAGCTGTAAAAGCAATGCATCAACTTTTAAAATTAATCGAACACACCGTTGAGTATTTACTATGCTGTCAGTCTATCAATCAGGATTTACAGGTGCAATCCCTCGTCTGAGAGCATAGCGAAAACTGCATTTTCTTTATTAAGGTTATGGTTCAACGTCTTAAGAAAACTTTACTTATGTCCAGTTTAACAATCACATGGATTAGATTTTTCCGAAACAGTTTTCTATACCATTAATTACCAAAAGGATATGAGTAGTTAAGTTCAAACGAGTATGTATATATAGAGAATACTAGGTTAGCGTTGAATACAGAGAAGTTTATGTTGCGAGGCTTAGAACGCCGGAAGCGCGAGCCTTGGCGAGCGCTTTCGGTGTTCGAGCCGAGCAACATAAACATCTCTGTATTCAACGCAAATCATGGTATTCTATTTATCCCGTTTGATTTTTTCAACGTGACATTTAACATAAATAGATCCAATAACCTTAACAATAATTTTAATTCAGTCATAAAAGCGCTTAAAATCTAACAAATGTAACCACGCGTAGTGATATACATGTATTTGTTCTGGTACGCAAAATAGTCTTTAAAAAATTCACACACAAACTGTAAAACAAGTAAAAATATCACCATATGCCTGGATTCAATTTTACGCAGTATGCGATTTTTAACACATTACGACCGCGAAAAGAAGATTTTACATTACTATAATTCATTTTATTTTCGAAAGAAAATGATCAAAATCCAATATGGCGGCGATTGCTCCAGACAAAAAGCTGTCGATGTCAACATACATGTACACCATCGATGACCTAGTTCTGGCTACCATAACTTTAAATGTCGCGTTTTATGATTTTTGACTGACGCGACTTTGTACAGGTCTGTCAATACTATATAAACTGTACGCTGAAGTTTCTTTAGCTATCGACGACCTTGACAATTTTGACGAGTAAACAGACAATTGCAGCGACTGATACTTTATTTGACTTAATAAACATGGGCAATACGTTTTCCGACTTCGGACGACGAACTTAAGGACGCGCAGAATGTGTTTTTTATATAATGTTATGGGTATGTCGTGTGTGATCCGATGCACCAATGGCGCCCATGTTTAAATCATTTCCCCGAGAACAGGGAACGACAAAAGTACCAACAAAAATCAAAACACGTTAGAACTAGTATCTTACCTTTAATTATCCTTAAAATCTATCTAATAATCCATTTAACTCAATAATTGACGATTTTGCATCTAGGGTCTTTAATAATTATTTTAGCATAGTTAAATAAAGACCCTTATGCCATTCTATCACTTTATTCAAATGAGTTTATGAACTCAATAAACTTTCTTCTTCGTCACACGCTACGTCATGTACTCTACATTACTGCTGTTCAAGTGAACCGGAGCAGTTTATCTAATAATAGCCGTTGGTAAACTCGGTTGCATTTGCAGATTTCTGCATACAAACATAATTATGTTTAAACTTGCACAATGTTTTATTTATCTATGGTAAATGCCCTTATTGTACGAGAAAATAATTTAGTATATAAATACACAAAGAATGGAAAACATTCCAGTACACAACAGATAAATGAGTAGAAAATACCCGTGTACAAAATGGGACGTTCCCAATTCCAGTGTGATGCTATTTTTACCATCTTATACTTTACACAGCTCTATGCCGAACGTGAATTAAATAGGAAAGCAAACATAGCAGATTATTCATTAATTGTGCGATATGTGTATGGCTTGTTGTACATTCTTAATTTTTAAGTTAAATGTCAAAACTATATGCATTGGTTATAAACAATGCACATTACACGAAATAAGGAAAATGTGATCAATTGACAATTCAGATATGTCGACATACAGTACATGTAGAAAACATGTGAAATAAGTCGCGTTTATAATAAATCGTAAAAAAATGGGGAAAATGACGCAATAAGTATGTCATTTTATGACGCCATCAATCAGCTGATTCATCATACGGATGGCGAAATATTATGTCATATGACTAGATTTAAAGGTTGAAGGTCGTATAATTTTGAAGCTTAAGTTTTGTTGACTTTGTTTCTAATGAAAAATCATTCAGTGGTAATGTAAATATAAATAAAAAATAACAAAACAAAAATCGTGTAATTTTATATTTTATTTCAACATTTCTTTTGGTGAATATGTCATATATATATTTTTCTGCAAACTATGCACATTTTCTTTCAATGGGTGACCTTAAAATTCGATCAATGAACCAAACAATATCGACCAAATTTTAGCGCATATCGCATGACGTCATTTGAAAAGTAGTCCGTGCACGCGACAGGTATATTCCACAGTGTTGAATACAAGTAAGTATATTCCACAACGTGTTATACCGTCAATGTCGCGGTGAAAATGGGATAAAACTCACTAACTTTATCGTGTTATTCTGTTCCATCAATGATTTTCTTGTATTCAGATTAATTACATTGCTTTTGTGTGAAGTTCCCCCTTAAATGTGTTGTAAGAAGTTGTTAATTATATCATGATAAATTCATAAGGATACTTACAAATTTAGCATTTACTAAATATAAAGAAGATATAACAATCATGCGTTTAAGACTATCATTACTTTTAAGCATCTGGCGAACATAGCTATAGTATGATGATATATTTCCATCCTTACAAGAATATTTGAAATGCATGCAAGTGTGTTTTAAATATATGTTATAGTTATATGTAAGACAAACTGGATATAAAGGTAATACATGGCTGGTGCCAAGATGGAGAAATTTAATTCGTTGAGGCTTAAAAAAAGAAAAACAGGGCGAGCTTTAGAGACGTGCGTAGTGAAGGAATAAAAAAATGCATTTCGATGTGATATGTTTTAAGGCAAGATATTTGGTTTAGGACCAGAGTTTTCATTGCCTTGTACGATGAAGAAACAATACATCGACCTTTAAACAGGGAGAGGGGTCCGACTACACTAAAACCACAACAAAACTACATGTATGGAGCATAAAAATGACTTTATCTATACAGCTATTGTGTAACTCGCTTCTAAGCAATACATTTCAAGACTTAAAGAAAAACATGTTTTTAAAATCTAAAAAACAGATTTTTACCTTGTACTCTGATGTTGTTTTGATTAAAGCAATTACAATCCCCGAACAATAATTTATTATCACTAAATGCTGTTTTAAAAAAATAGCAAAACTAAACTTAGAATAATATTTCAGTAAAATAATGAATAGTAATCAACATATTTACATGACGACCTAAGAAAAGCAGATGCGATTACTTTTTAATTGCTTCATACGTGCTCACCTTCTTTAAGAAGTTTTATAACTCTTTACTTCAGGGTATTGACTTCTTCTACCGTATCAATAACACTATAAAAGACATTAAATAGAAATATTTGTCTGAGAGTAAACAAAAAAGAACCTTCACATACACTTGAAACCAATAATATAATTGCAACTACAAATGATGAACTGTTCATAGAAACCTTATTGAGTTAACTAACACTTGATTAGTGAACCTAAGAAGATGAGGGATACATAATTAAGAGGACATACTATAAAAGCTAGTTATTTATGTTTGCTTGAGAAACGAAATTATTTAATACAGTATTCCATCTATAACAATATGAAGGTCAAGGATACGCAGCAAAACTGTAATTATCAACATTGACACATACAATGTGTACAAAAAAAATAGAAAAAGTTGAGCTAACGTTTGATAACAATTTGTTTGATTTAGAAAATATTAAACAAAAAGCAGAATATATGAATTATATAAAACTCAAAAGACAATGAAGACTTACATAGGCCCTTGGTCTGACGTCTTGAAACGCCTTATTTTAAGGTTTCGAGTAAAATCGGAATTCGTGTATTGAAAAGAAATAATCTATAGAGCCATTGGTTGTGTGTTATTATAAAAACCAGGTGTCATGTAATGTGCCAAAATAGAACATACAAACATTTGTTTTAAATCGAGACCAGTTACTTAACTTAATTCAGCTTACACATAAACATGAGAACAGAGCCCATTGACTTGAAACTCATATTCCAACTGCTATTTCAAAAGATCCAAACGGCGTTGTTTTTTTTATAATATATTGGAGAAAGAATGCACTTCATGATATCATCAACTCAACTAAAGGATAAATATACCAAGTTTTAGATTGTTTATTTTGAAAAGCATTCGAGACACTCTAATTTGATTTCATCGAACCAAACTTAATACGTTTTAATTTTTAAGATAATTGTACTCGTTGGATGTCAATTTTCCTGTAATATAAAAGAAAATAAAGGTTAAGTTACATGGGATTTTATTTGATGAAAGTGTTTAACACAGGTCTGACCTATAGGCAAGGGCATTTCATTTAACTTTATATACCTACATTATGTGCTGAACTTACATAAATATAGATCAAACAATGTTCGGATATCAACGGTTTTATTATATATGATGCGGAAAAACACAATATGGCTATTGGTAGAAGATATTTTGTTATATAAGCTGGTTCTGAAATTTTGTTTAGTTATGCTACACGCGTTTTTTTACGTTCTGGCTAGTAGGTGATTTTGATCAAACGGATGTGATTTGTATTGGATTGTTTTCAAATAACTTTCGCGATCGTATAAAACTTATAAATACTAAAGAAAAATTGAGTGAAACCGGATTTAAATTATACAGAATCATTGCCGATGTAAGCATACAAAGCGTGGTCACATTTAAAGTTTATAAATACTATCAAAGCCATCAATCGTTCAGACCAATGAAAAAAAACTACTTTAACTAGTGGTCGAATAACTGTGGTAAAATCTCTCGTACTTCCACTATTAAAACAGTGTTTTTGTTTATTGTGGGGTTCGTTTGTGTGTGTGTTTTTGTTTTCAACTAAAACTCTGAAGGGAGATATTCTTGAAAGAACAAATACGCCCTTTTCCCGTTTGTATAGGATAATACACCTTAAAAAATACAACGGTATGTTTTTGTTCAACATATGACAATGGAGGATTACATTAGTCGATAAGTATTCATACTTAAAAAAAGACCATTTTGAGATCGCGGTTCAGTATAGGTATTATATCAGATATATATATTTCACAAAGGAACACATATTCCGCTTTTATTGAAATTGTTTTTTTAATTGCAGAGGTTATTTTAAAAAATATGTATGGTTAAAACATTTAAGGGATATCAATATATAATGATGTATTAAATATCTAAGATGTTAACAATATTTAAGCCATGATTTTTTTAAATACATGTGTTTTTTTCATGTGTTTAATACACCCATTTTTCTTAAAGAATTGTACGACAAATGTTTTCGATTCGCTCGAGATATATCAATATATTCTCAGACGTATGTTTGCAAACAACCAAATCGAACATAACAATGGCTGAACCATGATTTATTTTTTTCAACTGAAAATCTGTTGCATTCAGTGAACATAATCGTTAGATGTGTTAATCTTTATTTGGTTCCAGACACATACATATCTCGTCCATGCAATGCTATGCGAAATAATGTACATGCTATAACAGTTAATCGCCTTTAATAACTGATTAATTTAAACAGAAGAAAAACCCAATCTCTATAAACAAATGGTCAAGGTAAAGTACTGCAAATGTTGACTGGCACTTGTTTTAAATAGTTTCTGTTTGAAAAGGGACTATCTTGAGATTATCATCGTTATTTGCAAACATACAGGTTGATTAATGTTGATCTCATGCAAGGAAGTACGAATTCTAGCTGTACTACATGACGAAAAATTGTAATAATGAATATGCCTTTTTGTCTTGCAAAACAAAGCATCTCCTCGGACTTGTTGTCTTTTTTTTCTCATTCGTTTAGATTTTCGGTATTGTATGACCGTGTTGTTTACGATAACAATGTACATTTTAGTAAAATTAAAAAAGTTAAAGCAAATTGATAACATATGGATATGTACATAATTTTTTTAAATTTACACAAAATAAATGAAGAAATAAACACTGAAACAGTATTTCAATTTCTCCGGTAGATTCAAAGAAGACTGGTTTGCCGGGATGTCTGGGAATGAGGCCTCGTATTATACGCAGAACATCTGTGCGCATAGCTCAATCTAATGTTTTGATCACCTTTGCAGAATAGATGTTTAAGTTCTTTTCGGAAATATGCCCCAGTCACCAAGTAGAGAAAGAAATTGATGCAATTGTTTATATAGAAAATGGTCCTTGTCACGTGAAGGGTGTTGTCGAGATCGCCAATATTGTCATCATGGTGTTGTAGTGTGGTCGGCGACATCATGTGCATGTTGAACATCTGGCGTATTTTCCAGTAACGTCTGCACCATACAGCAAAGTATGGAAGGTTCAGCGCAACAAAACAAATGGACATTGCCAAGAGAATGAACGTGAATTCCAGGCGAATGATGGATTCCGTGGTAATGACGCGTATTTTTCTAGTACGTTTGTTTCGTAACACGAGCTTTCGTATGATGAACACATTAAGAATTGTGATAAGGATGAATGGAATAAATGTTATTATCACTCCAAATATGCTGTCTAGAATGAACGAGAGGTATTGGTGACCGCTATCGCTCGTGCACAGCATAGCACCGCTGATTGCGGGGTAAGAACCACTGAGAACGGGTTTGAACACGCATCCAGCGGATGCCACCACGACGGCGCCGAGTATGACCCTGGATGCAGATCGGGGGTCACAAAGGTCGTTTCGACATAGCGGGAAACAGACGCCAATAAACCGTTCAATAGTGAAGAAAACGAGGAACCAAGATGACAAGAATCGGGCGATGTACTGAAGATACAAAACTGACTGACACACGCCATTTTGTTGCAGCAATGATGGCCAACTGTATCCAGAAAGCAACGGTTCTCCATGCTTGAGCCATTCAGGCAGTACATAAAACACAAGTGACATTATGTCGGATATTGCCAAAGCGATTAGATACATGCTGGCAGAAAGCTTGCGCATGTTTTTGGACAAGAAGACCATGAGTGATACCGAGTTTCCAACCACCCCGAACACGGCGATAACCGGTGTGACATAGGTGAAGAATCGATGTGCCGGCGACGGCGTATAAGGTTGAGTGTCGTCAAGTAGTGCATGAAGAAGGTTGCCATTGAACATCAGACAGTCGGCCGAGAGGTTTGATCCGTTGCTGCCGTTTTTGACGTCGTATAAGCACAGCCACGGATTATAGGCATTTGTCTTTGTTGAACCATTTTCCTGTAATACAGAATAAATAAAGACCTTTTTGTGTTTACTTCAAATTGTATAAACAATATCACTGTAATTTATAATATTTTTTCATAATTTGGACTGATTGTTTTTATATAATTGGTCGAAATAACTGCGTCGATCAATTAGGCGTACAGGCGTTGTTGCATAAAAACTGGCAACCCTCGCGGAGTTTAGCTGGTCGCTATTGTAAAAACCACTCTATATATTACCTTGTTGAGTAATAACTGCTTGAAGTGCAAGTTGAATTCTTTGGCATGATCTTCCATCGACATCATGGCTTAGTTATCGAGGATTTCAACGCACCTTAAAGGGATCTTTTCACGCTTTGGTAAATTGACAAAATAGAAAAAAGTTGTTTCAGATTCGCACATTTTCGTTTTAGTTATGATATTTGTGAGGAAGCAGAAATACTGAACATTTACCATGGTCTAATATAGCCATTATATGCATCTTTTGACGATTTTAAAACCTAAAAATTATAAAGCGTTGCAACGCGAAACGATTGAATAATTTGGAGAGTTCTGTTTTTGTCGTTAAATTTTGTGAAACTACGAAGATTGCTTATATAAGGTATAAAATACGTCAAGTATGTGTATTCGGCGGAATAGCTCAGTAGGTTAAAGCGTTTTTACTTCAGGACTCTGACAGGACTCCAGGGGTCACTGGTTCGAAACCTGCTCCGGGCAATGTTCTTTTCCTTTTTTTAATTTTATTCTTGATTTTTTACTGGAGCTTTTACAATCCAATGTTTACATTTATCAATATAAAGCATTTAATGAATAAGTTAAAAAATGACAAAATCTGTGAAAAGGCCCCTTTAATAATAAACATTGAATTGATAAACGTCAGAGATCATTCCTTTGCTTCCAGCAGGTAGCGTAACCACAACAGCGCTTGCCAGCACCAGGCGTTATGCATTAACGCTTTAACCCTATGAACTTAATACTTTACTTTACATTTGCAAAACAAAAGGACCTAAAACATATTAGGTTTGATGCTTACATGGTAAAGTGTTTTTAAACACAAAAGTCAGAAAAGGGATACCTGATTGGTTTATATTGGTGCGCTTATTTCTATATATTTGAAAACAAAATTTAAACATAACAAAATAAAACTTATTCAGCTTAAAAATGTAATCAAATATTCAAATTTATATTAACATATGTTTTTAGATGTAATGTAATATCTGTTTAATCGTTCTATATTGTACAATCGTATGAGTTTTTTATATCACTTCAGCTTATCCTCATAGGGTAATTTTATTTATGTGTTTAAGTCGCCCACTTTAGGCGAAACTGTGCTTACTGTGAGATAGTTGTTTCATTCTTTACGGCATTAGGTAATAATCATTTAAACTGCTTTTCTATTAAGATACTGTGCCACTTAATTTTGTACATTCTGGCATTTTAATACCAAGTGCATTTCAAACAGTTTATTGCATTTTGCATATTAACACATTCCTATTGACACATCTATCAATTTTAAGTTCATTATAGTTTATCAATAAACACATATTTTTTAAACTTTGATTATCATATGAATACACAACCGATTGATTTCACTTTTGAGATCATATACACATAATTATATTAATAAAGTTAAAAGTTATTTTCTTTCTAAAATAAATGTGATATAATTCCATGATCAAAGGTGACAGTAACACACACTCACATAAAACAATATTTTCATAAACGTTTTATAGGCATGGTAAATATATTGTGTACATAATAAAGTGTTCATTTAGATTTAGTGTTCGTGTTTATCAATAGCATTTCCATGAATTTTAGTCGAATTAAAAAAGCCTATACATATTATGTATTTCTACACGCATTTGAGCAAGAATGAACATAATTTTACTATTTATAGTATCCATAAATCAATAGCAATCAATCCAAATGTTATTTAGTTTTTTAACTAACTTAAATAATGTTCAAATGTAAAAGGCGTCCAGTTCAAAAAGTAATATACAACATTTCTGTAATCAATCGATAATTTGTCGGGGATATTCACAAATCTTTGCTTCATCTTGTTATACGTTATTTCATAGTGAGTATTCGTGCCTTCATATAATATTGCTCTGTATTTCGGACAAACTATAACATTTCCAATTATAATCATGTAACAAGATGTGCGTGTACGTATATTCCGTGAAACATTGTCATAACGAAGTGTTTTCTATTTGCAAATTGATCTAAATTCAGAATAAGCGTGCAGATAAATCTTAATTGAGGTGCGTTTTGTTCATATAATGTAAGTAATACACGTAGTTCGTGTTAAACTTTAAATAATAAGCACACGGTTTGCGTTTTTTTAATTCCGACCCACCATGCTTGGTATTAACTAGCAGCAATTCAATGAGTTAATTTGTTAACACATATAATTTGATAAAATATTGAATTTCCCGTTAATTAAAAAAACTAATTTACATTAAAACCGACTTTATTAAAGATTTACTTTTTGCACACTTTTATGTTGACTTCGCTGTTAAATACTGAATTTAATTATTTGTCAATTATAAATTTAAATTGGATTAATGTTCATATTGTTGATAAGTGATAAGCTAGCCTAGCAGTTGAAATGGCCAATTTAAGGACCAATTAAGAACTGATCAAAACACTGTTTCATGTTTTATTATCTGTCATTTAAACGGAATATATCACAGAAAAAATGCCTCATTCCGTATTATTTACTTTTTACTACCATACACATGACCATTTTTACCAACTTTGTCAAAGTGTTAACAATTCATTATTTTAAGCTATGTAAATAAAATTTTCCATTGTATGTCAACCGTTTTCACATATCCTTCATCATGCTTTAACAACATTAATTATCTTGCACCATATGTTTCAACATCTGTTACTTTGAATAAGGACGTTTGGCGCAGTTGGTATAATCATAAAGCGATATGTTTTTGTTCTTTTTACACAAGATCAAACAACAAGCATATGCATATTGTCGAATAACGTTTTAATGAACCTTTCTATGATTTGCAATCTCAAGTTTTTGCCCGGCGAAATAAGGATTTAAAATGACAGATATATTCGAAACCTCTGAGCAAATTCTGTAATGTTTCGAGTATGGAGCAATATTCATCGAACATTCTGTACGAGTAACCTAACACAGTTTATGTCAGAACGAAAAATTTCAGTCGATTTGATAGTTATCACAAATAAACTGTTTTTGCCTTAGCGAACATTTACTTTTTTAGTTCAGGATGATAATATAAGTATGCAATGTTTCAGTTCACTGTTTTGTGAACGCCAAAGTGCTCTACGGCGGTTTATATAGCTGTCTCTACTTTCCCTACCAAAGTGCGTGCTTATTTTGTAAATAGCTTTAATTTTTTATAATGTTTAATACATATGCATGTATGTATATAACCATATACAACGAATAAAAGGAAACATAAGAGTTTAATCTACGTTTCCATTATTTATTTATTTGCGTTAATACTAACAATACCAATACTTATTATTCGTAAGGTTATTATATATGTTATATATGATCATATTTTATCAGTAAACAAATACAACAATTTAAATTTACATGTAATAATTTATTTATTATTATATAACTTTCACAACACAGAGTGTAACACCAAAATGTAAAATGCATAGAATAGCTGCTACTTATCTCTTTGCATGCATGTAATTATATATTATTTAAACCTATATTTTATATGATCATATGTTATCAGTAAACAAATACAACAATTTAATTTTAAATGTTATAAATGGTTGCGTACCTAGCAAAGCATTCCTATCCTTTCACTTCTCATACACTGAAGCTAGAGTAATGAAGATCCATGCGTGTCTCGCACGCCTGTTCGATAGTTTATGATGTTATTATTGCTGAAGGTATGCTCTACGTCGATAATAGCGAGCATGCTCTCAGATATTGAAGTATTTCAAATGACCTAAGACATTTTCCTTTGAAGGGGCCTTTTCACAGATTTTGGCATATTTTGAAGTTTGTCATTTAATGCTTTATATTGATAAATGTAAACATTGGATCTAAAAAGCTCCAGTAAAAAATCAAAAATAAAATTAAAACAAGGAAAAACAAGTAGCCGGTACCAGGGCTCGAACCAGTGACCCCCGGAGTCCTGGAGTTAGTCTGAAGTAAAAACGCATTAGCCCTCTCGGAATTTCCGCCGAGTATACACAGAATAAGTATTTTATACCTTATATAAGCAATCTTCGTAGTTTCGTAAATTTAAACGACAACAACAGAACTCTCCAAATTATTCAATCGTTTCGCGTTGCAACGCTTTATAATTTTTAGGTTTTCAAATCGTCAAAAGATACATATAATGGCTATATTGGACAATGGTAAATGTTCAGTAATACTGTTTCCTCACAAATATCATAACTAAATCGAAAATTTGCGAATCTGAAACAACTTTGTTCAATTTTGTCAATTTACCAAACCGTGAAAAGATCCCTTTAATTACATAAATCGTGAGGTTCAAATCAATGTAAATGTAAGCATTTGATATTTGTGTTATTATAGATGTGCTTCCGCATGTTGGTCTCAGTATAAAAAAACAACAATTGAGCCGACGCTAAACTTTGTTCGCTTTATTATTATATATATTTAAATATTTATTAAAGAAAGTTTCATTGTTTTAAATATATAAAATACAACACGATTATAATTTGATATATATTAATAACTGAGATTTCATGAAACGGTGCCCATACTATTGCTGCTAGTACTCTTAAGTTAGATATTTAACCAATTGTACTTGACTACTTCGCCGCAATGACATGTCATGAAAGCAATAAAGGCAAAGTACACCATGCCGTTGAGAGAGAAACAAGGTCACTTGCAACTAATTAATTAGTTTATATATGAAGTAACTTGTTCTCGAAAATGTTAACCCTTGTTCGATTGTTCTCGAAAGAGTAATCCCATGTTCGCTACTTGCTAATTGGCAATTATTAATTGATTGGAGTAGGTAATGCATGACATGTGAGAAAACCTCACAGCAAATTGTGTTATCTAGATGGTTCCCATAGTAATAACCATTAACGTTGAAAGTTATTGCAAATAGGGTAAATATATTATTGGCGTAGCGCTTTGATATGTGGGGCAAATATAGAAAAGGCAGTATTAAGTTTTTTGCTCTAAATATATCCACATGACGACAGTAGATTTAATCTGAACCTCCGCACTACGCAAATAATAAATCCGATTATTCATTTGTTCTTGTGTTTTTTTTATTATTTCTTACACGAGTAGTTTCTCGTTCTAGTTACTCTTTATTTGAGTCGTGTTCTGAGAAAACTGGGCATAACGTATGTGCGTAAAGTGTCCTCTCAGATTAGCCTGTGCAGTCCGCACAGGCTAATCAGGGACGACACTTTCCGCCTTAATTGGATTTTTGCTAAGAAGACACTTCATGTAAACGAAAAATGTCATAAAAGCGGAAAGTGTCGTCCCTGATTAGCCTGTGCGGACTGCACAGGCTAATCTTGTATGAAACTTTACGCACATGAATTATGCTAAGTTTTCCAGAACGCTACTCGTATGATCGTTTACACTGGTTTATATCTGTTATAAGTTGCGTGCAAACTGCTTTTATGTACTGTATACTACTTATACATTTTCTTGGTCTGTATGTCATGAGTTTTGGAGGTATCTCATGAAGCTGACTTACTTTTTTATGCCTACACTCACACTAAATTTTACGATGATGTTACAAAAAATCTATTGAATTATAACCATATTCAAATCATTTTCAATCGAAAATAAAATAATCATGTTATATTACACAAGGTCTAATGAAATAAAATGTCTTCACGTTTAATGAAATAAAATGAGGTGAAGACTTCTGAATCCTATTTCTTATGTTTAGAAATCATTAAATTATTTCCCAACATCACGTGTGTGGTTACAATAACAAACGGTGATATAATTGTTTCCACTTCGTTTACATCACTCTTTTAGCATTTGTTCATGCCAGCATTACATGCTGTGCGTGTTTCCGAAATAAAAATTAGTTCCACAAGAAAGACAGATAAAATGCGTTATCGGTGTGATAAATAAAACAAGCAGGTAAATATCGAATAGAGATTAGATTATGGTAGCTTATTTTCTCTGCAGGAAAATCTGAACGTTTCGCCAAGTCTCGTGACTCAGTTGTTGTAAACAACTATCGATATTATGTAGTAACTTTGTATTCAATTAATGTTCCTGTTCGAAAGCGCTTAGCGTGGATGGAATATATTTTGGAATGCTCCTGACCAACAATGAATTTGAGTGGGGTAAAACAAGAACACTTGTTGAGTTTAAAACATTGTTGTTTTTTATGATTTAATTGTTCTTGTGTGGAACGATTTTCAATGTATATAGTATTTAAAAACGTAAGTTGAAACGCAATGTTGTGACAAATAAAAATACATCCCATTATAGCGTGCAAGGGCAATACAGCTTTTTGTATTAGTTACCGAGGACTTAGTTCAAATTCTATATTATAGATAACCATGCTCAAAACAAAGTTCTCTTGCAAAATCGTCTTTAACAACAGGTAACATGTTTTCCAAGTGAATTTCGACTTATATATCAGTATGAAATGAATGTATTAAATGATTACACTCTTCTGTAATTTATCAAATAATGAAATCTTATTAACTTATAATTATATAAACATATTTAAAATGTCATATTGTACAGCGATCCTCATAGACTAGTTTAGTTAGACTAGTTTAATGACGTAATCAAAGAGATAGATCCAATTCGGAGACAAGCGAGTTCATATTTAGCATGTTTCCACAATCATTTTTTTGGATAATAATTTAAAGGATCATAAGTGTGAATTGTGCTTATATTTGGGAAAGTTTTTTGAAATATGAATTTTCAAACTGGATTTGAACTAATATTTATTTTGAAGGCAAAAAACAAACAAGCCAACTGTGTTGTCTCGTGCAATTAAAACAGTTGTTGAGATTTATATTGTCTGAAGGCGGAAAGTTTCGTCCCTGACATTTTATGAATATGCAAATTTGAATACCACCGTTCGGTCTGTAAAACAACATATGTCAAAAAATCGTATAATTTGATATGTCATTTTATGTTAATTATCAGCTGAGCGACATCGTGCATATCCATACCAATGATGGTGAATTAACAATAAAGCTAGGGATGGGTTTTCAGTAAAAGCTAATAGTATTTGGAATGTCAAACACTTTAACATCGCAGATGAAAAAAATGAAGTAAAGTAATTAAGGTTTGAAAACATATTTTCATGTGTACACTACCTTAGGGCATCCGACCAATCAATACCTCTTTAATTTTGTGATTATCGCGCCGAAGTCTTTCCGCTCGCGTTTGCAATATTTGTCTTAATATTTATAAATGTGTATTTATTTAAATCAACGCATTATTTAATGTAACGTGTGAATTGAATGTCATTGATTAAAAAGCAAACTAGAAAAAAATATATATACACCATCTTTTTTCAGTGTGTAAACGTGTATTACACTGCCCTTTTCAGCGCCATCGAAAAACATATATTTGATGTGTCCCTTAGGCCTTGCAAAATAATATATATAACGAAAGACCACATATTATGAATATTCCGGTATAAGCAAAAAATATTGTAACTATGCACACGTTTGTTGTTGTTTTAGTATTGTAATATCTTTATGCAACGTGCTTGAAAGGGCCTTATTACAGATTTTGGCATGTATTGAAGTTTGTCTTTATGCTGATAAATGTAAACATTCGATCTAAAAAGCACCAGTAAAAAAACAAACAAAAATAAAAATTAAAGAAAAGAATAGTAACCCTCAACCCGACTCGAACCAATGACCCCTTGAGTAAAAGTCTATCGCGTAGACCATTCATCCGTGCTCGTTCAATGAGTGATGTATTTTATAATATATAGACAATCCTCGCAGTATAACAAAATTTAATGACAACAACATAACTTTGTAAATGATTCAATCGTTTCGCGTTGCAACGAGTTATAATTTTCAGGTTTTTAAATCATTAAAGGATGCATAAAATGAATATTGTAGAGCATGGTCAATGTTCAGTATTACTGTTTTCTCACAAATATCATAACTACAACGAAAATAAACGAATCTGAAACATATTTTTATCATTTTGTCAATTACCAAAACGTGAAACGGCTCTTTTAATAATAACATGCCCGATTTTTACGCTACTCGGTTCCTATTGATTGCGATACATGTGCAAAAACAACATAGTATACATTTGCTATGGCTAGGCAACGCTCTTAAAAAATATAAAGACAAGCTATGACAAATTAATTTTATATGCATTGTTGCTTTTATTTGAATATTTAAGACGTTTGTACCGAGACGATTATTCGGACAATTCAGATGCGATCGTAGGCATGGTTACCAGGAAATAATTATTTTGCTCCGCGATAACGAGAGAGGAAAACAACATGTGACATTAAGTTCCTCATCTGGAATAGATCCGCAGTGGATACCTTTAGACAAGTAAATTAAAAGTACATTGTACTTGTATTCTAAGTGTTTTCTGCTATTGTTATCAAAGCTGGATTAGACGCTCAATTCAGATGAGCTTCTTAGTCAGTGTTTATTCTCGTTTAACGTATACAGAACATTTAATTGTAAGATAACAAGCTGTAAAAGCAATGCATGAACTTGTAAAATTAATCGAACACACTGTGGAGAATTTACTATGCTGTCAGTCTATCAATCAGGATTTGCAGGTTCAATCCCTCGTCTTAGAGCATAGCGCAAACTGCATTATCTTTATGAAGCTTATGGTAAAACATCTTAAGAAAACATTGCTAATATAGGTAAACAATCACATGGATTAGAAACAGTATTCTATACGATTAATTACCAAAGGGATATATGAAGTTAAGTTCAAAAGAGAATGTATATAACTCACTAACTTTGTCATGTTGTTCTGTTCCATCAATGATTTTCTTGCATTTAGATTAATCACATTGCTTTTGTGTGAAGTTACACCTTAAATGAATTGTTAGCATTTGTTAATTACATTATAATCAATTAAGAAGGATACTAAACTTTTTAGCATTTATTAAATAAAAAGAAGATATAACAATCATGCCTTTAGGACCATCATTTTAATGCGTTTAAACATCTGGCGAAAATAGCTATAGTATTATGATATAACACTATGTCCATCCTTACAAGAATTATTGAATTGCGTTTAAAATATATGTTATAATTATGTGTAAGACAAACATTAAATATGCAATCTATAAAAAGTGCACCAACTAGTTATTTTTTTAGCCTGACCTATGCAACGAATCCTTAGTGGTTTCAAGTTTCGTTGTTATTGAGCGATCATATTTCAATATCAAACTGTTGTTAAGTTTTCCAAATAGTTTTATATCTATAAACTCATACTTTACATATACAGATTATCTTTAACAAAACAATTTGGGTAAAATGCTTAACTGTAACTGCTACACACTAAACATCAAGATCAGAAATTATCACTAAACATATCACAGTATACTAGTTCTTTAAAAAAATTATTTCCCGCAATTACGTCATAATTGAATAACATGTTTTTATACAATTATTGCAATATAGATTTATAAATAAAACTTGCTTTTACTTAATATGTTCTTTTCTTGAATTATATTTTAGCGGAATAAAATTATTAATCTATTTATACTATGGTGTTCATTCCAAAGTACATATTTTTAACACAATATTAACTATGAGAACAATTGTGAACCTTATACCTACCCATATGTGTGAATGATGCTGAACTGTTATGACATTTTAGCAAATCGGATAAAGTGGAATGTGTCTAAAATAATATATTACTGCTTTGAGCAGTCAGTATTCACTATAACCCGAATGATGCCTTTATGCTTAAATATATTATACCTAAGAAAATTGATGCAGCACTTCAAATATATAGCATATAGAAAATGCAGAGCTTAAACAAATAAAACAAGCGCCCATCCAAAGCGATTTGTTTGACATATGTGTAAGTTTCCTCCGGTTATTAGCTTCAACAAAACTTTTGGAAAATCCATGCTTTTGTATTTAGCCCCAAGGTATATAAAAAATTGAAGCCCAATCTGGATATATAGATAATGCATGGTTGATGCTGAGATGGAGAAAGTTTATCCGGTTAGGCTTAACGAAAGAAAATAGGGCGAACTTTAGCGATACCCTTTCTCCATCTCGGCACCAACCATGTATTCGATTTATCCTGTTCATTTTAAATTATGTCTTTTACACATTTCATCAAATCAATTTATAAAAAAACAACTTAATTGCAATCGATCGAAAATAAGTGTATTAATGGAGTGTAACCTTTATATTTATATAAACGCCGTATATTAAAAGTTATGAGTAAATAAATATAAAGGCACACTGTATTACTTCATTGACATATCTTTGCTCACATGTTATACACATGTATTACTTTTACTATCATTTTGGCCAAACATTTCTGTGGAACTTCGCATGTACATTTTGTAACAAGTAAATTATTAGAACATTTAAATTGGCGCCTAGGAATACGGTAGGATCGCGGACACGCGAGTTATGAACTAGTTAATTCGACCCTGCTTTATTTGGTCAATGTTTGTAACAGAGGCAGGATAAATTATGTTCCATTGCTTTTTCAGACTATGCAATAATAGGTATATTTACATCTCCAACACGTAAGGTATAATAGCTCATTCAACAAGGAAATAAAATATTCCAAGTGTTTCTAACTGACCATATGTAGGAAAAGACGTGCTCTAAGAAACAAAGATCCCACCTGTCAATGTTTGTTGATAGAGTCAATACTTAATCTTCAGTTTTATGTATTTATTTAAAATAACCACTAGAAATGATGACCAGCGGGTGCATAACTCGACACAAATCACACGTTATGTTCACAATCACAATTTATTTGTGAACAATAATATATTATTTGACCTGATGTCCGCAAAATTAATATTACTGTCTAGTAACGGTTACTAAATCACAATTCTGGAATTTCATGTATATCAAATATATCTCTCTATACTTATTAATCAATAATTATTTATTTTAAGCTACTGATGATAATTAATCTCACTAACATTGTTGTCAAATGCTTATTCATGTCATTTTTTTTTAAATATATTAAATAATAAGAAAACTATGAAAACTTTAAAATATAAAATGAGACACAATACTATTCTTCTGCCACCTTGCAACTTAGTATGGCTTGGTTTTGCAATATGTAAAGGGCAGCTGTGGACCGTCAACCTAGTTGTTACGAAATCGTGAGTATAAAGTCTATATTTGAAGTACATGTACTATGTTCAAACACTACACAATTTGTTATTGCGAATTTTCCATGTGATTGTGGAAACAGGTGCGTTCTTAGTATAGATTGTTTTCTATTCATACAAAACAAGCTGGATAAACGGTAGAAACTTTGAAAAAAGCCATCCGCCGATAGTTTATTAAGTCCACATCACTAATCACAATGAATAAAGAAATATTTAATGAAGGCCATCACGCAGGGCAATTTGATTGATATTATAATGTCATTCATCGGCATATTCAGACATTTGTACGTCTCGCGTGACATTCGTTTAGTGCAAAAGTATATTGCGGCATTTGTTTGCAAAGGAGGAGGCGCATAAAATACATTTTCTCCAGATGAACGCATTTTCAAAAGATGTTTAGGCACATCGGGTCTTATGGCCACCCGGTGCCGTGGTGACCCATGAGCTCTAAAAAACAATGAATCAACATATCTGAACGTTTCGCCATTGTATACATACCAGTGATTCAAGAAAAAGCATAATTGAAAATATAAGTGTTACATTTATACAATTTGTCGACCTGAAAATGTCGTGTGCAACTTGACGTAAGTGATTGAATGAAAATTTTCTGCATCTGCAACTTGTTCTCACTGCAACTTGTTGGTAATGGCATTAAAATATGCCAACATACAAAGCTTGTTGTAAATGCCGGACCGAAATAGCAGACCTGCAAATTTCTTGGCTATCGTAATGTAAGGGGCTAAACACAGTCGTTAGTTCAACTTCTTGTAAATGACTCATATATAGTATTTATTTCATAATGAGGGATAAAAGAAACTACATATACAGTTAGAATGGATTTGATTGTTGTCTGTCAAATACGCTGTATTCGTTATCATCTTTAATAAATTGTATGTTTGCACGATCACTTTTGTTTACCTCATTCAGGTTATACTGAGTAAATGCACTAGTTGCACAGTGTTAATAAGTCTAACAAATTGTACATGGAATATACTTATTTTGGTATATGTTGGTACGAAAATGTACATGCTTTAGTGATCTTTATATTGATATAGTATACAAAAGAACATGCACTTGCTTAAAAAAGATAAAGGTTATTTATTGACTTCGTAAAATGATCGAATTTTATTTTAAGGTTGTGTATCGAAAAACAATATAGGAGTGACCTAGAAATGCAAAAACATACTTTCAAATAACCATGAGTGAAATAATATTTGATAATTCATCGCCACCAAATTTGTTTTTGTACGATAAATAATGTACAAAATATGCGGAAAACGTACAAGAAAAAAATTACTGTATCAAAATAAATGCTTAACAACGTCATCAATGAGAATATTGGAAATAGTCCGGCAGAAAAGTGGCCATTTTTCACTAAACCCGACATTGGAGTGTATAGTAAATGTTAACGTGTTTTTTGTTAGGAGACATGCTACTGCTAAAAAATCAAAATGATGCCGGGCTGGTATATTTGGGGATTACGAGAAACTGAAGATTGCGTCAAAGATGGCGGTTGTCTTCAGTCTTATTTGTTTAAACAAATATAAATGCATAATCTGATGTATTATAATATAATTTTAAGATAGTTAAACATATTAAATATGAATAAAGAATTGCAAACTGATGTGATATAAAAAACAAACTGAAGATGGCGTCTGTAATCGCTGCCATCATCGATTTTGCTGCTAAAAATTGCTTTTTAAACAACGATCATACCCATTTTTTTACATAAGAATTATGAAAATGATTTTCTATATTTAGTAGAAATTTAGTGTTTTATAAGTGTTTGATTTAATGAATTCCAATAATTGATATGCAGAGTGTAGTATAACAAGAACATGTCGACCTAATCTTGAACATTGTAGAAAAAGTGTGTACAGTAACAGCAACTGCGTCAAAGATAGTATTTGTGTTATGAAAATACACCGGTGTCATAAATGTCATAAAACAGATTATATATCAATTGAACCACCATAAATCGTATTATTCCACATTTGTTCATCAAGTTCGTGATAAGGTCACATTTTTCATTAAGGTATAACGAAGTATGAATACACGTTTAGCTTATGTTTGGCGTTGTTGTCTAGCATAGAGTGATTTTCTAATGTAAATATTAGTTCATTTCCAATTTATGTCTTTCGTACCAACAATTACATAACACAATATACAACTGTTCCCCATCTTTTCTTCCTCAGGGACAAACTAAGTTTTCTTATGGGCATGTTTTGTCTGACAATTTTTACATTGTTTTATGTCAAACTGAATCTTTTGAAAAGCGCAAAAGATGGTACATTATAGTCGCGCTTTTTATTCGAGCACCCAAGTGTGGAACATTTGATATCGCTTATACACCCGCTTTTGATTATTTTAAGCACATCTATTGGAGCTTAAGCAGCATTTGATGCTGCTGTAATGGGAAAAAGAGTGTTAATCACTAGGATTCAGATCGAGATGGGGGCTGCATCTTATGCGTGTTTCCATAAGCACGCCATTACATAGAATGCTTCCGTGGTTTGCGGCAAGGTTGCTAGCAATTGCATAGCCTTACCCTACTTTCATACCCTGGATACCCAAAGGTTCTGTCGTGCAATACACGTTTTCTCTGTATCAGAATTTCCATAGCAATCTGAGAAAAATATTCCATTTCATTTGCGTTCATGCAAACTTTAAACGGTCATGTTGTTGTATGCGTTCAGCATCTGAATAAATGTCCCCTCACCGATACCAAACGATCCTATCGCCTTATTGCATCCAATCAGCTTTTGTTTGTTCTCAGTGACACCTAGTATACTATTCTGTTGTGGTGCAGACATGTCACTCGTTGGATCGACACCCTTGAGACATTGGCATTGTCTACATAACCTCGCCACTATATGGTACTGAGCCCTATGCATTGACAAAACAGTACGTACACATTGAATTTATTTAGATACTTCTTATATTATGTTTAAAGTTGTCAATATAGGCATGACCGTTGTCAATATATGCATGTATCTTGCCGTCTAAGGGCAAATGCGTGACACAAAGGGCATCATAATAATCTATTAATGATTACGGAACAATAGGTATGGTAGCATGAACTTAACTAATGTCAATGGCAGCGGCTAAATACCTTCTCTTTCTGCTCAAACATACATCATTATAAAAAATCATGCCTAAATCAAACAATCAACCAACAATTTAGACGTACGAAATGGCACATGCTATGCTGTTAAGGTACATTTCTAAATCATCAAATGCCTGAACATATTTCCTAATGAATGTCTGCACGACAATTCATCTGTCACTATTCGTAACGCCCATATATTCTGTGGATATTTCTCCCATAAAGGAGTTTGGGAAATCATGCAAGTGTTGACTAATGCAATTCGCCCAACCCATTATTAGCAATTAGCGTCCCCACTGACCCAGCAAGTAATCTTTAAACACGTCACACTCATCAAATGGAAGTAACGTTTATAAAATATTATTTAATGTTTAGAAAACATAATTAAAACATGTAATTAATTCATTTGTGTAGCCCAAGCTTACCCAATGTAAATCAAACGGCTGTATATAATTTGTGCTTAACGAATATATGTACATGATATTCGGACCTATTGTTTCATGCAGTACTTGTGTATGTTAATTATGGTTTCTTAGTTCCCTTTTCAGTAATTTCTTCTTGTTTAGGTAATATAATACATTTACGGGTTTTTAGTGGAGAATTCTGAATGGTATGTACAAATAACTTTCAGAAATACAATTATTTCAGTTTGAATAGCATGAAATGGCACTTCAATGTAGTGGAAATGGAATTGTAACTGCAATTATTTGCATTATCGACCATATTGGAAGCCATCTTGCGTATAATCTTTAATTTTATTTCAATTGCTTCACTTTTGAAACATTAACCATCATAACAGCAGTCTAGTGTAGGCTGAACAGATCCACAATAATGGATTAAGTCATGATAATATCACGGTATATGTTAGAATGACGAAAACGGCGTTCATCCTGGACGCCATCTTGGATTTCTCAATACCCCAAAAGATAGCAGCCAGGCATCATTTGGATTCTTCCTCAATAACACGTTCTCTTACAAAAAACACTTTAACATTTACTATACACCACAATGTCAGGTATATGTCATTTCATGCCGGACAAGAACACTGTCATAATTTGTTATTCGTTGTAGCTGAATTGTTGTTTTATTGAAGTATATATATATATATATATATATATATATATATATATATATATATTGTAGAAAAATGTGTGAATATTTCATTCTTCTTTAAAAGTAACTGCACTGACAACTGATGTCAATTTATAAAAAGTATTTCGATTTTTGCAGCATTCCCACCCAGTAGATCCGATTGCAAATAAAATAGCAAGAATTGGAAACAGTATGGACAGATGATGGATTCATAAACTTATTGCACAAATGCTGTCATTAAAACTAATTCTAAGACTTGAATGCTCTTATCCCCATAAACAAATAAAAATGTCGTTCATGAAACATGAGTAGAGATTGGATTTTATTTGGTTCTCTGAGTGGGGATGACAACTGTGCTTATATTTTATTTATGACACTGTTTACATCTGATCATTATAAATGCATATGCTATGCATGTATGAATAAACATATACTAAATAGGTCTTGCTTTGAAAATATGTATGTTTATGAAAAAGGATAACATTTGTAAATAAATGTTTCAGAACAAGGTTTAAGGAAAACGATTAGGAGCTGGCATTTTGAAATGTCTGAGAGTCTTTTTTAGATCGGGAGCATTTCCTTATACTTTGATCGTTGATGAAAAATACTTTTGACAACAGTTAATATAAGGAGAATAAACAGCATATTCAAATGTGATATTCCATCTCTAACATTCAGAAAGTCCAAAAGAAAAAGTACTTTTTTTCAAGAAAACAAAGCACATATTGAATATAAAAGGTTTCTAATGCGGCCTTAAGTATTCAGCAGTATCAAGTGTACGTCGATTAAAGCTTTAAGAAAATAAGAGTGCATAAGTAACAATACACATAGTTTAAAAAGTGTAGCACTGAGCTCCAAAAAAGTTATTTTCTTTTAACATAAGCGATGCTTTTTGTGTATAATTATCGTTAGACCTACCGAAACTTAGTTTTGCAATAACCGGTTTGTTGGATTTTTTTTGAGTTTTCGATCATTTTCGCTATATAAGAAAATTTAAAATACCTTTTAATATATTTTTCATCTATTACCGTTAATAAAGTGGAACACATCTCGTTTGTCGTAAAAAAACTATCGAAAATAACGGTTAGCCTACCAATCTACCCTATATTTGCTAGACATCATTTGAGTCATCCGTGTTCATGGACTTAAATGCCATGATTATAATTTGTTTGAAAATGAAACCCAAAGAAAAAAATAAATCACAAACACTTTTTATAGAATATGTTTTGTTACAAACACGTTTAATTGTTTTATAAAGTATAATATAAAAACAATTATATGATATGCCATATAAAAAATAATTAAACTGTTGAGCAAGATCGCAACGGTTAACGTTTAATATTAATTATATAAGTGAAACTTCTATGAATTATTGTATGCATGCATATCATGGTTTCCTGTTTAATTACATCATGTCGAATACAATTAAAGAGATTTTACCTGCATAGACCATTTGTATATCACAGAATAAATCGGTCTACTAACTCACCGGCTGCATTGATTTGTGTAAAAAGTGGTCATGAAATGCTTTATAACCCCAACCTATGATTCAAGTAGTTTTACGTTTCTTGCACTTATATGTAAAACAAACTAACCCAAAAAATATTGAATGGGTTGATTTTTCGACGTGATATGGCTGAAACAATGTTTTAACAACGAAAAAAAAGAAGTGTTCTTAGAAAACAAACAAAATAGAAACACACTGAAAGACAGCAGGTCGCCATACATATGCGAAATTAACAAATAAACAAGTAGCTTTTAAATAATTGCTGTTACATGTTATGGCGACAAACAAACCAAATAAGTGCATGTGTACATTCCGGCGTGGCTAAACAGCAGCTGAAGTTAAATCTATTGTAAAGCACAACCTTGAAATAAGCGGTCGAGAAGCAATTTCTCAATATATTGTTGTAACATAATATGATTCGAAAACGAATACAATTTACATATTCTTGGAATCGGACTCAGCTTTATCACTATGCTAATGAACTGATTAAACATACTTACGACATAATTGTCAATGTCTTTTGTCCCCGAAGACATGAATATATTTAGATTGAATATCTATGAGAAGTTATTTCTTTTAGATCAGATACAACACTCAATCATCTGGACAATTTCACGGTTTCTGCAATATGTACTTGACATAATTATGTTGTATTCTTGAATTATTAGAACACACATAATTATATCTGTATTTAGATAGCCCTTCACCTTTCCGAAACAGTTCAAGATAGTATCATATAAGTTCATCAAACCATCTTCAAGTAAGAATCGCACTTTTTTATTGTCTCTTTTATTTATTTCAATAAATATTCTACTATTCGTACATATCTGTTGATGAATAAAGGGCATATTCCAAGTTTGCCGTAAACGGCTACAATTTAAGTTGATATTCTGATACCAAAAGCAGCTTTACTTACTTTGTCAGTGCCTTTTTCCAGTTCGCTTCTTTTTGCGGACACTCATACTTTGCACGAGTATGTACTAATTGATGAATTAAATATATGCAAAGCCACAATTGCATTACAATTAATACATTTCCAGGTTAGATAACTACATCGTGTGTGCTTTTAGGCCATTACAACCCAGTGTAAGACTATAAGTATTTAAATTGACTTTCCCAGTATATTTCAGTGTTGCAACTGAATGCGTATAGTCTTTTACAATTTTATTTCCATACACCCACAATGCATACGTTTGGTACCTGCTTGCTTACGGAATGTAATTATTTTGGTTTTCAGTATGTTTATTTGAAACCAGCAGATGTTACAATAATCACAAGAACACATAAATAAAGAGACACGTGTTGGTCTTCATACGTTTTACCTATTACTGCAAACCGTAGTAGCATCGAAATTATGTGTTGTTTATGAATTTCCGTATTATGTTTATTTTGTACAAACATGTCAAGATCGTTTAAAAACAGATAAAAAGAATCGGTGATGTGATCTCCCCATGTCTAAACTCTACTGCTTTATCAAAACAATCCGAGCATGTGTAAGAATGTCTTACGCAAGATTTGACTAATTAGTACATACTGCGTTTAAAACGCAACATTTTGTCGTCTGATAGTACTTATAATACTTTAATGATAATGCATGTTAATAAATAAAATAAAAGCAATGGTACCTATTAACGAAGCAAAAATAAAATTGTTGATTTATATCCACATAATGCAGTATTGAAAAGGGATCTGTAATTTACCTTCCTTTTCTAATGCAAAGCCGGGCGTCTGATGTAACGTGCTTTTTCAACAAGACTACTATGACAACATGTTGCATTCTAGAATCGTTAGTACGTTAAAGGTTCAGTACATTCTTTACAATATTGGCGAAATGTTTAATTATGGCATCAATATTTTCGTCGTTTTGTTATCGATAACTTAACAGTTTGTCATCATGTTTATTAAACAATATTGGAAACGCATTTTTCCATTTCCCGACTTTTTTATATACTGACATAGATATGGTTCTTCAGATGGAACTCGAATGCTTCAAGTTACAAAAAGACAGTGATTACTGAAATTTTTTAATTCTTATAAATAAATCTAGCTTAGTTATGCATGTTCATTAATGGTCAATTAATCGATGACAAGTGTGCCATGTGTACTACCACATGTATATTTTTAAATGCTTATATTTGAGTACAATCTCAAGTAAGCGATTTTTAATGTCGTGACATTAAACAAATCCTTGAAAGTTTCTTTTCTTGCCCATTACATATCCTCATAATGTAATTTTATGGGTTAACCCATACCCTTATGCATTTGCATATTCTGCTTAAGTATATAATAATGTAATACATTTCATTTAAATTTACATATATTTGCATTCAAGTATTCTTTGCACATATTTTCATATATATTTTAGGTTATGGAAAAATAAACCAATAAACATTTATCAATCATGTATAATCTTGTATTAAACTTAATTGTACAAACATAATTCTTCATTATCATTTTTTTTCAAATTACAACCACCAAGTACATACTGAAGAGTCCACTTTATTTGTGAAAGCGATTGTCGCGGAGTTGTTTAGCGTGATATATTTGACTGCATATGATTGTTATCAAGTTCTTGAGATAGCAAAAAACATTTATTTGTATCAGTGATGTAGCAGCACGCACATACAATGAAAATAATTGTATTGCTTTAATAAAGAAACTTTGATCAAATTATATTTAATTCTCTAAAAACAAGAGACAATGATTTAAACTGTCATACAAATTATTTAATTTCTAAAGCACCCAATTTGTATGATAAAATAATCTGCTACTTTTTAAACATGTATGCTCAACAAGCAAATCCTTACACACAATTCAACCGCGTTTTTGACGATGCTGTTTCAGCATCGTCTCAATTATGATACTATGAAAAAAATCTTCACAATGGCAACCTATGTAAAAGACCGAGCCAGTCAAATTGAGATAATGCTCGTTTCGAGAAATACCGAAATCCCCGTAAGTACCGAAATTATATATTTTAGTTTTTCACTATTAAACTTGGATAACAACAATGTTTCATATGTGATTTTTTTTGTATGTTGCAATATTCTATATTATTATCCGCAGTATTTTGATATATAATCAATATTAAGGGGGATTTCGGAAGATTTCTGGGGGTTTCGGGGGATTTCGGTAATTAAGGAGATTTCGGTATTTCTACACACCCCTCAAGGTCATACAACAATTGCGGCGCCCATGAATGTTCACACTCGTGTCGAAACTTTATTACAGCATACATCGGCTTGTTTGACTATTTAGAAACTGTCATTGAGGATATATGAGTAATTTATTAACTAAATCTCCGCTAATGTCAACAATGGATTGAATTCGAAGGATACATTCGATGTGAATGCAGGACTTCCTGTATCTTAAGACTTGACAGCTTGACTGGTATTTTTAGTTATCAATTTAAGTCACAATTTGCTTTGGAAATTGTATTCGAGCATTTTGCGACTTATTTAATGACTATGATACCCTATATCAACATATACATGGGATTTGCAGATCACCAAGATGTCCTGAAAAAATTGATTTCTAAGTGAGTAAGTCTTTAATCATATTACAGGTTTGTATTATTTCTTCTTTCTATTTTAGTACAGTCGATTGATGTATAGCAGAATTTAGTACGTAACGGATTGGTTAAAAGTTTTTTGCAAAATACTTTTATTTGTGTTAAGATTTATAGTGAAAACAAAATGCCTATCATTGTTCAGTCAATTCATGTTTTAGTTGACGTGTATCAATGTTTAACTTACAATTGTTTCTTTTTTTCGAAAGCAAAACAAGGTCACGTTATGTACCCACCATTTTTGTGACGAAAGGAAATGTGAAGACGTATGATTTCCTGAATTTTGCAGATTTTGTTTGGTAAACATTATTTTCATTGATGTAATATTGTAGTATAATGTGTCCTTTCTAACAGTAAGAATGCTCAGAAACCAAATTGATGCGTACCACATAAAATAAGAATGAGAGCTGCAACTCGTGATTAGGTGAATAACGGACATGGCGACACATATACGGTAATGTAGGTATTGTCTCAAACTAAATGAAATGTCAATCGAAGTTGTCCAATACACATGTGGGTTGGCGCGTGGCTATGATATTTATTTGTCAAAACATCATTTTGAATGAAAAATAATAAAATTATAACGAAAAATCGATTTCTTTGAAAACATAGTTTTCACTATCAAATCTATATCTATAACAAGGTATTCAACTCAAAACGACCCGAATATAGCTTTGAACAGCCATTACTTCTTCAATTGTGCAGCAATTTCCATGAACTCGGTCTTATCAAACGCAGAAATGAAGTTCCTTTTCTGGAAATGTATATATCTTGCAATATGTTTTACAAATGCTGGGTAAAATTTCAAGAAAAAACACGATACACATGTAATCCGATTAAAACCTAAGCGATCCGGTAATTGCTGAATCAGTTTACACGGAAATTTGCGCTGTAAACAAAAAAAAAATTGTCGGAATTTTAAAACCGCTGGCATGTTTCAATAGGAAAGACATTTGTCTTTTGAGGTTCAAAGATTTAATTACTGAATGCATGTTGTTTACGTTGAAATAAGACTCGAAGTCCTTAACTATCAGTTGTACACCAATCGACTGTATTAAATATCATTTTTAAGTCAAATGAACTGTGTCACAGTAAAAGAGACATTAAGGCGATTGTGGCCAGTTTGGATCAAGATGAGCCTGCTGTTTCTTGAAAGCTGTTTGCTTAAAAGCGGTTTTCTGACAATAACAAATAGTTTAATTGGTTACTGATTATACTGCCCTTTCCCTGTAACCTGGCTCAAATAATAGTATTGTCATTAATCAAATGATTCTATTTCGAACATTAATCAAGTGTTTTATAGCTCCACTGGCCAGAGGCCAGCGGGGCTTATGTCATGGTCCTGTGTCCGTCGTGCGTGCGTCCCTGCGTTAACATTTTAACATCTTCTTCTCCCAAACAACAAATCCAATTCTGATAAAACTTATCACAAATGTTCCTGTGGTGAACCTCTTTTAAATGTGTTCAAATTATTTCCCTGGGATAAAATTTGACCCCGCCCCGGGGGGTCAATAAATTGAACATATGCTTATATAAAGCCTATTTTGTGCAAACTATAAAAATCTTTTTGTCCATAAACATTGGGCCTAGTGCTACCACATTAAGAATGTAGTGACATCTAATAGTCCTGTACCAAATTTGTTTAAATTATGCCCCTGGGTCAAATTTGACCCTGCCCCGGGGGTCTCAAAAATGAACATATGCTTATATAAGGCCTATTTTGTGCAAACTTTAAAAACCTTCTTGTCCATAACCGTAGGGCCTAGGGCTACCAAATTCGGTATGTAGTGACATCTAATAGTTCTCTACTTAGTTTGCTCAAATTATGCCCCCTGGGGTCAAATTTGACCCTGCCCCGGGGGTCACAAAAATGAACATACGCTTAAATAAGGCCTATTTTGTGCAAACTTTAAAAACCTTCTTGTCCATAACCGTATGGCATAGGGCTACCAAATTTGGTATGTAGTGGCATCTAATAGTCCTCTACCAAATTTGTTCAAATTATGCCCCTGGGGTTAAATTTGACTCTGCCCCGGGGGTCACAAAACTGAACATATGCTTATATTGGGCCTATTTTGTGCAAACTTAAAAATCTTCTTGTCCATGACCGTAGGGCCTAAGGCTACCAAATTTAGTATGTGATGACATCTAATAGTTCTCTACTTAGATTGTTCAAATTATGCCCCTGGGGTAAAATTCGACCCTGCCCCGGGGGTCACAAAAAAGAACATACGCTTAAAAAAGGCCTATTTCGTGCAAACTTTAAAAAGCTTCTTGTCCATAACCGTATGGCATAGGGCTACCAAATTTGGTATGTAGTGACATCTAGTAGTCCTATCTCTCCCAAGTTTGTTCAAATTAAGCCCCTTGGATCAAATTTGACCGTTCTCCAGTGATCACAAAATTGAACATATGCTTATATTAGGCCTATTTTGTGCAAACTTAAAAATCTTCTTGTCCATGACCGTAGGGCCTAAGGCTACCAAATTTAGTATGTGATGACATCTAATAGTTCTCTACTTAGATTGTTCAAATTATGCCCCTGGGGTAAAATTCGACCCTGCCCCGGGGGTCACAAAAATGAACATACGCTTAAAAAAGGCCTATTTTGTGCAAACTTTAAAAACCTTCTTGTCCATAACCGTATGGCATAGGGCTACCAAATTTGGTATGTAGTGACATCTAGTAGTCCTATCTCTCCCAAGTTTGTTCAAATTAAGCCCCTTGGATCAAATTTGACCGTTCTCCAGTGATCACAAAATTGAACATATGCTTATATTAGGCCTATTTTGTGCAAACTTAAAAAATCTTCTTGTCCATAACCATTGGGCCTATTTCTACCAAATTTGGTATGTATTAAAATCTTAAAGTTCTCTACCAAGTTTTTTCAAATTATGCCCCTGGGGTCAAATTTGACTCTGCCCCGGGGGTCACAAAAATGAACATTTGCTTAAATAAGGCCTATTTTGTGCAAACTTTAAAAATCTTCTTGTTCATAATTATAGAGCCCAGGGCTGCTAAATTTGGTATGTAGTGACATCGAATAGTCCTCTATTAAATTTGTTCAAATTATTCCCCTGGGATCAAATTTTACCCTGCCCCGGTGGTCACAAAACTGAACATATTCTTATATAAAGCCTCTTTTGTGCAAACTTTAAAAATCTTCCTGTCCATAACCATTGGGCATATGGCTACCAAATTCGGTATGTAGTGACATCTTATTGTCCTCTACCAAGTTTGTTCAAATTATACCCCTGGGCCAAATTTATATAAAAATGCTCACCCTTCCAACTTTAAGCGTCCAGTGGGACGAGGGATAGAAAGAGAAAGTCACATGCTTGAGTACATTTCAACCCATGCGCATTGAACGCTTTTAATGCCCCCCTTCAAAGAAGAGGGGGTATATTGTTTTGCTCATGTCGGTATGTCCGTCCATCCGTATGCCGTATGTCCGTCTACCAGATGGTTTCTGGATGATAAATCAAGAACGCTTAGGCCTAGGATCATGAAACTTCATAGGTACATTGATTATGACTCGCAGATGACCCCTATTGATTTTGAGGTCACTAGGTCAAAGGTCACGCTGACCCGAAATAGTAAAATTGTTTCCGGATGATAACTCAAGAACGCTTAGGCCTAGGATCATGAAACTTCATAGGTACATTGATCATGACTCGCAGAATGGAATTTACTTCTTTCTTGCTTGTTTTGTTCGGACAGGTTTGCACAGATATGTGCTTCTACTATTCAAACAACCTTCGGGGAAAATTGACCTCTCGGAATTTGAATATATTCCTAATAACACAGGTATGTTTGGTGGATTGAATTCGAATGTAATCTTAGTTGCGCGGTGAAATGATTTTAATATATTATTTTCAATACATTTCAAACAAAGACATGCATATGGATATTTCTATATACGAACATGTTTCATATAAAACTGGAAAAAATGATTATAACCAGATTAAAAACTATTTACTAATCAAACAAATGAGATTGAAACTTGATGTGTGAGAGTTTCAATGTATTCATAATACCTCAGATAATCCACTTGAAATATTGATTTGTGCATGTATATTGTCATGTCAGCTAATGGACGGCGCAGCTTCAAATCACGTGATTTCGCATCGAAGAATTCTTTGATTTTGATTGGCGGAAAATATTTATAGGCGGAACAATTTTTTGTTTCGGTGCTTTTTTGACTTTAAGATGTTGGTTCTTGAAATCACATAATTTTGTTTTATAGAATCTGATTTAATTTTATCAAAAATGTTAAATTTATAGTTTGTTCCGAGAAATATTCCTTACCTGAAAATATTGACTGATATAAACTCTGTGCACATGATATAATAATATATTAAGCACATTTATATCAGACAGATATCACTGCAGTTGTATGAGAAAACGCAACAACAATAACTCTAATGAATTGCTCTGTGTTGTAAAGCCTTATACACATATATACTTAGTGGATATACACACCTCTGAATTGTTAGAATATATAAGTTGAAATAGTATATAACGATATGGCTGATACAAATAAAACAAAAATTACGATGCGAGTAATTAAACTTTGTTACATATCACAACCTCAAAACGATATCAGATATTATTAAACTATTTAAAAATGATGATAGGTTACCGCAAGCAAAGATTTGTTACAGATGCTCTTGAATAAGGAAACACGCGCAAAGATTTGTGTCACAGTTGCAGATGTAATTGTACAAGGACACACAACAACAACAACAACAACAACATTTATTAGCTCTTAAGCATACAATTGCTTTTTAGCCAAATGCATTATACAATTATACATTATACACAAGTGTAACGACATGGATGATAAATATGAAATTAGGTAATAATTATAAAAACTATGTAATGGAGGAAGTTAACAAATATTTTACTGATTCATAACATAGGATATTTTCTTCTAACATCGATAATGAAAGTTGTTAATAAAATAATGAGACAAAGAGTACATTGTTCTACATAATTAATTTCATTTTAACATTCATTATTATTATTACTCATCAAATTATGGGAAAAAATAGTATACATAGATAAATTAATTTGTTTCTAAAATGTTCCGTTAACAATTCGCATTATATATGTATTTTAAAAGATTAATGATTACTTTTTTATTTTGTGTTTTTATTAATATATCAAACTTATTTAATGTTGGCCATCTTTGATAATATGCCTTTAAATAAGTTTTTCTAATATCTTTGTATATTGGACATATTAATAAAAAATGGTATTCACTTTCTACGACATTAAGATTACAAAATTTACATTTCCTATTATCCCGAGGAATATTGAAGTATCGACCTCGTTCTATTTCTAATCTATGTGATGATAGACGTAATTGAGTTAGTGCTATTTTGAATTTTTTTGTTGTGATGATATCCATATATTGTTCTGTATTAAACGTGTCCTTGGTGCGGCAATATGTATTTAGTCTTGATGAATTATTGATTTCACTGTACCAGTATTGCTTGTAATGATCGAATAATCGCTGTTTTATTAGATTGTATATGTAGGTTTGCTCAGATTTTTCTGTCAGGGTTTCTTGTTCAGTCCATACAAAAGTTAAACCTAGCTGCTCGAGTGTTGATTTGATTTGATATGCCCAATTTCTTTTGTTGTATGTTATGTTTTGTTCTGCGTCATTGAAAAGTGATTCAAGTATTATTTTTATGCGACTATCATTTGTACATGATATTATTTTAAACCAATATTTAAAGATGTGTAATTTACGCATCACAGATAAGGGGTATCGTCCTAATTCGCCATACAGTGCTGATAGTTTTGTTGATTTGTTGACACATAGAATTTTTCTTATTTTTTTATGGATTATTTCTAATTATTTTCCTGAATATTGTCCCCAGATTTCAGCAGAATAGGGAAGAACGGGGGTTACTAATTAATCAAAAAGATTTAATGTTTCTTTTGTTGGGAATTCATATTGGTTTAAAACAGAGTAAAATCGATGAAGCGCTCTGTTACCATGTTCTGATATTGATTTTATTGTTTTATACCAGTTTCCGTTTTTGAAAAAAGTTACACCTAAATATTTGAATGATGTGACGATTTCTAACGGCTCACCATTTAACGTAAAGTTAAAACTTGTATGTCGGTTATTTTTTTCGAAAATAACAACTTTTGTTTTACTCGTATTGATTTTCAGTTTGTATTTATTGCAATAGTTGTCAACGTCATTTAACACTAGTTGGGTTGATGTTGGAGAAGTTGAAAAAAGGACTTGATCATCGGAATAAGATATTAAAAAGAATTTAATATCGTTGATCGTTATGATTCCTTCAATATACGAGTCAATATTTTCAATAATGTCGTTAACGAACATCATGAACAGGATGCTTGAGCATGGGTCGCCTTGTTTCACACCAGCATGTGAATTGATGTATTCTGATGTTTGATTGTTTAACCTGACGGCTGATTTTACTGATGAATACATAGCTTTGAATGCGGAAACCATTTTAGAGCTTATTCGTTCGGTGATTAATGTTTGACATAATAGTGATCGATTTATACTGTCATAACATTAAGCATAATCAATAAAAATGCAATATAATGTTTGACCAGAGTTAAGAACTTTGTTAATTATACTGTTTAGTATAAAGATACAGTCGACTGTGCTCTTTCCCTTTTGGTAACCAAATTGACAGTCAGATATAATTTTATTTTCATCACACCATTTCGTTAGTCTGTTTAACAGTACTTGGGAATATATCTTTGATAAAATATTATTTAATGTTATTCCGTGATAATTTGTCGCATCGCTCGGATCACCGCCTTTAAATATTGGTGTGATGTAACCCATTCCCCAGCTTTCAGGATATTGTGCAGTATCAAAATTTTTCGGTTGTGTTTTTGCAATTTTATTTAACCGCGTGCTTTCATTCATCTTATATCTATATTTTGCTTGTCTACGAATAGTGTTATATTGTGTTCTATAATGTACAAATAGTTGTCTATTTGGGTCGGATTTGTTCTTATAAAAGTTATTATTTGCGTTACGGAAGTTGCATTTTGCAGTTTTACAAGTATAATATATATATATATATATATATATATATATATATATATATATATATATATATATATATATATATATATAAGAAGACTTACAACACAACGACCGGAGCGTTAATGTAAAAGTTGACTGATGGTGTACTTGAATGAAGTACTTGAATATATATATAAATATATATATATATATATATATATATATATATATATATATATATATATATATATATATATATATATATATATATATATATATATATATTATATTATATTATATTATATTACAAAACTTGTTTCTTGTGTGAGCTTCTTTCTTTCTCAGCACATTTTCTGTCGCCTGCAAGATAAATATTTAGTTGTTATCATGAATAAGCGATAATTTCTATTATGATATTACTCCTTTTATATTGAATTACATAATACAATGCTAATTGAAAACGTGTTAAACGTCGTTAAAAGTGTACTTTAAAAGCTATGACATAGCTTGTCCATTAATATATCAAACCGTCTATGGTATGCCTTATTTACACTTTTTATCAAAGGACTAATTTCATGAATAATTGTAATGATCTTGGTAGTTTACAACAAAATCACGCGGATGCATCAAACAATCGATGAACTTTAAACCTTCGGGCAACAAATCAGCTATTGCATGATTACAATAATACAGATTTTATATAACATACCGTAATTGCAAATTATTAACACACATATGTCATTAAGCAAAATGCCCGAACTTGTGAATAAACGTCAAAACGCGAATATTATATTACGATCTTGTTAAGTAAAATAAGTTAAAAGATATTAATCGATAAAATAAGTTAAAAGATATTAATCGACAGTAAGTGCGTAAATGGTACATTTATTTGGACAACAAATGTAGGTTTGTAAGCGACTTAAATATAAATGTGGGAAGCAGTGGTTTATTATCTTGATTCTTCCGACCTAATTTTTCATCCCACCATAATTATCATCGAATGTAATAATGTATTTCTGAACTAATGACGTTGATGATATAATAAAAATGCTACACGATGACGAGATGATGATGATAATAATCATGATGATGATGATAATGATGATGATAATGATGATGATGATGATGATAATGATGATGATGAGGAGGAGGATGAGGGGGGGATGATAATGATGATGATGATGATGATGATGATGATGATGATGATGATGATGATGATGATGATGATGATGATGATGATGATGATGATGATGATGGTTGTGGTGGTGGTGATGATGATGATGATGATGATGATGTAGATGATGATGATGATGATGATGATGATGATGATGATGATGATGATGATGATGATGATGATGATGATGATGATGATGATGATGATGATGATAATGATGATGATGATAACGATAATGATGATGATGATGATGATGATGATGATGATGATGATGATGATGATGATGATGATGATGATGATGATGATGATGATGATGATGATGATGATGATGATATTTCACATGTACCGCTGCAACAATTAGATGTTGACCAGACGTGAAATCACTATGCAATACTTCAGCGCTTCAATTGTCCGCTTCTGTGTTCCAAAACGAAAACCGTATGGTCCTACCTACGCTTTATCACTTACCATGCTCTAATTTAAAGGACACCTGATCACGCTGGGTATGCAGATACTTTGATAACAGATGGCACTTCGATACCAGATAACAACAGATGCCACGCGCGAGAGGTAAGTTCATCAGTTGTTTTTAAGTTATATCATAAAGATTAGTTTTTTTACACAAGGCGAGACTTTCAACAAATTGGGCACTCTGATAACCGAGTTTTATCTTCTACCTGAAATGCATTTATGTATATTATGGCTGTTCTTACCAAGCATTTTGAAGTAAGAATCAATGTGCATTGTCAAGCCCGACACATTGGAAATCTATGCATAACGTAATTACATACACATGTAAAATATAGCCAATGGCGTTGTTCGTTTTCAAAAATCTTATTACTATTCATTTATATAATTGATATTATAAGTGCACATTTTAAATAAGATTCAAATTCTTATTTCTGAAGTAATATATTTCAAGTGACGACCGAAAAAAATTGTATAAGTAATCAACTTGTTTTTAAGTTTTAAATTGAGATTCAAATAATTGAAAATACAACGGATCATGTGGATTAACACGACTGTACGTGTTCAATTGAACTTATAGCAGGACTCTAGATAAGGGGAGCAAGGGGTCTTAAAGCGGCAAATACACCTCATAAAATCCTTTGTCATTCGGTACGTGCTCATTAGAATCGCATCATGCAGACGATACTAATGCGTAGCCAGAAAAATTAAAGAGATTGGAAAACTCCCTTTATATTGAGCTCTACTTATAGGAAGCACTTCCCTTTACACTTTCCTTTCCCTTTTATTATCATATTCCAAAGGGATAAGAACATGTGACGGTAATTCGTTTTTAATTCACGTCAGTACATACATTTTTATTTATTGCCTGCTTACTTTAACAGTATTCCACAGCGAATTCTGCATTTCTTAATCACTAAATAGAGTGTGTTATATCTGGTAAAAAGTGTCGAGTTATCTGGAATCGAAGTGCCATTGTTTTTTGAGATGATCGGTAAAAGAAGTGTCCATGAAAATTTGACATCCGACTCTTAAAACATTTGAATTTCCTCAAATACGTTAGTTAACTAAAATTTAACATGTCGTAACATTAATGGACATATTGATCTTTTATTTCGATTAGGTGGCACGTTCTTGATTTATTTCCAAGTATTTTTATTTTGTTGAAATACGTACTGATCATCGAATTGATGATGATTATCGATTAAATTTTATACTTTTTTTATAATACACTCTTTTTTTCACAAATTTCGTGCTCCGCAATACGAAGTACTATACTATTAATCGACCAGACAATGTTACGTGTCTGAAAACCAAATGAAGAGAACATAAATGCAAAAAAGCTGTAGAACTCAACTCTCGCGCGTGGCTTTTGTTGATATCTGGTATCGAAGTATCATCTTTTATCAAAGTATCCGCATACCCGGCGTGCTTGTGAGCCGAATGAATTATCTTCAGATAGATTAACCTCGCTGGTATTTATACATATATGTGTGTACTATGATAAAGATTTGATGCAGTAACTTAAAAGTTTAAAAATTAGGTTTTTAAAATGGAGTCATTTCGAAAAACCGGAGTTACAAATGATGTAATTGATGACGTACCTGGAACATTGTTGTTAGTAAGTAAATAATCATGTGAAGGTTAAATTAATACTACATTAAACGAATTCTTCCAATATTTCTACAACTACTTCCACTACTTCTACTAGTACTAGTACTACTACTTCTACTACTTCTACTACTACTACTACTACTACTACTACTACTACTACTACTACTACTACTTCTACTACTACTACTACTACTACTACTACTACTACTACTACTACTACTACTACTACTACTGCTACTACTACTACTACTACTACTACTACTGCTACTACTACTACTACTACTACTACTACTACTACTACTATTACTACTACTACTACACGTACCGCTAGTATTATTACCACAACTATTTTCACAACTACTTTTAACAACAAAACATCTTCGTGCATTCCTAGGTGTCCTGGGGGATTAAAAACCTATACCCCGGTGACAAGGTGTGGCCTCGAGACATCAAGCAAGAACCATCGATCAAATACGATGCCGATCCTGAAGATATCTACACCCTGATGTTTGTTGGTATGTGACTATTTTAGTAGAAACATGGGACGTGGTTATACACATTTTTTACATAAGAAACGATGGTGCATGGGTATATATTTTGACGCCTATTTTAAAGGAACTCGAGATGGATGTTGTTTAATACAGTGGTAAATTTATTTCGAAGACGCTGCATCGTTTCAATCTCAACACCTTTTAAAGAGTTTTGGTGACATCCATTTTTGACTTCATTGATTATGCATGGGTATCAATAGTTTATATTATGAATATTAACACTAATTATATTTATCATAGAGCATAAACAACAAATAAAATTGCTTATTGATACTATTAAAAAGAAAAATCATGTATATAGTTAATATTCCTGCTTACATTAAGGGAAACTAGCGTCGATGTTCACCCTTATTGTTTAACACTATCGCTTATTTACCACATCAGATCCAGATGCTCCGTCAAGAGCCGATCCACAGTTTGGCGAGGTTCTTCATTGGCTTGTAGTTAACATCCCCGGACACGAGGTGCAGAAGGGGGAAGTTAAAGCAGCCTACATTGGGTCCGGGGCGCGGCAAGGGACAGGTGTGCATTAAATTATTTAAGAGGCGTGTATTTTGTATTTAATGTTTTGGCATTGTATAGCCGTTCGACCGTAGTTCTGTATTATCACGACTTTCAGTTTACCTACTTACTCGATTTATAAACGAGTATAGCCGATCTATACAAATTACAGTAGTTAGTGTACGAACGGCAATAACAGACAACTGTTTTACTGTGACAACTGTGATAAAAGCAATCCGCAATGTTACGCGTTAAATGTAAAATTCTAGTTGTTCAATGACGATAAAAATGGAATCGACTTCTTTCTTGCTTGTTTTGTTTGGACAGGTTTGCACAGATATGTGTTTGTACTATTCAAACAACCTGCTGGAAAAATTGACTTCTCGGATTTTGAATATATTCCTAATAACACAGGTATGTTTTGTGGATTGAATTCGAATGTAATTTTAGTTGCGCGTTGAAATGATTTGTTTTATTTTGAATACATTTCAAACAAACAAAGACATGTATATGGATATGCTTGTATACGAACATCTTTCCTAGAAAACTGGAATAAAATATTTTACCAGGTTTGAAACCATTTACTAATTAAACAATTGAGATTGTAACTTGATGTGTGAGAGTTTAAATGTATTCATAATACCTCAGATAATCCACTTGAAATATTGATTCCTGCAAATACATGCATATTTTTATGTCAGCTAACGGACGGCGCAGCTTCAAATCACGTGATTTCGCAGCGAAGAATTCCTTGATCTTGATTGGTGGAAATTTTTTAGAGGCGGAATATGACGATTCAGTACCGGAACTTCACAAACAGTTGGGAATCGGACCGTTTGCGAGTAAATAGACTTGACTTATCACGTGCAAATTAACTGTTTAATTAAATGTAAAAGAGTGATGTTAATCAATGAAGAGTTAATTTAGAAAATAATTATTTAGACGCACGATCAGAGAGAATAAATGATTACTTCCCTATCGTGTAATATATGGCGTTTCTTGTGCTAATCCTTAAGCCATGAGCATTTGCCCTTACACATTTGTAAAATTTGTTATTGTTCTGTTTCGCTGCTATTTTGTCTTTAATGTATTGGTTCTTGAAATCAAATCATTTTTTTTAAACCTGATTTTATTTTATTAAAAATGATGACTTTATAGTTTGTTCCGAGTAATATGACTTACCTGCAAATATTGACTGGTATAAACCCTGCTAACGGGATATAAAAATAGATAAGGCACATTTATATCAGACATGTATCACTGTAATAGATGAGTCACATTTATATCAGACATGTATCACTGTAATAGATGAGGCACATTTATATCAGACATGTATCACTGTAATAGATGAGGCACATTTATATCAGACATGTATCACTGTAATAGATGAGGCACATTTATATCAGACATGTATCACTGTAATAGATGAGGCACATTAATATCAGACATGTATCACTGTAATAGATGAGGCACATTTATATCAGACATGTATCACTGTAATAGATAAGGCACATTTATATCAGACATGTATCACTGTAATGGATAAGGCACATTTATATCAGACATGTATCACTGTAATAGATAAGGCACATTAATATCAGACATGTATCACTGTAATAGATGAGGCACATTAATATCAGACATGTATCACTGTAATAGATGAGGCACATTTTTATCCCATTTTCACCGCGACATTGACGGTATAACACGGTGTGGAATATACTTGCTTGTATTCAACACTGTAGAATATACCTGTCGCGTGCACGGACTACTTTTTAAATGACGTCATGCGATAGGCGCTAAAATTAGGTCGATATTGTTTGGTTCATTGATCGAATTTTAAGGTCACCCGTTAGAAGAAAATGTGCATATTTTGCAGAAAAAAATATATATGACATATTCACCAAAAGAAATGTTGAAATAAAATAAAAAAATACACGATTTTTGTTTTGTTATTTTTTTTATTAATATTTACTTTACATAAGAAACAAAGTCGACAAAACTTAAGCTTCAAAATTATTCGACCTTCAACCTTTAAATCTAGTCATATGACATAATTTTTCGCCATCCGTATAATGAATCAGCTGATTGATGGCGTCATAAAATGACATACTTATTGCGTCATTTTCCCCATGTGTTTTGACGATTTATTATAAACGCGACTTATTTCACATGTTTTCTACATGTACTGTATGTCGACATATCTGAAGTGTCAATTGATCACATTTTCCTTATTTCGTGTAATTGTTTATAACCAAAGCATATACTTTTGACATTTAACTTAAATATTAAGAATGTACAACAAGCCATACACATATCGCACAGTTCATGAATAATTTGCTATGTTTGCTTTCCTATTTAATTCACGTTAGGCATAGAGCTGTGTAAAGTATAAGATGGTAATAATAGCACCACACTGGAATTGGGAACGTCCCATTTTGTACACGGGTATTTTCTACTCATTTATCTGTTGTGTACTGGAATGTTTTCCATTCTTTGTGTATTTATATATTAAATTATTTTCTCGTACAATAAGGGTATTTACCATAGATAAATAAAACATTGTGCAAGTTTAAACATAATTATGTTTGTATGCAGAAATCTGCATATGCAACCGAGTTTACCAACGGCTATTATTAGATAAACTGCTCCGGTTCATTTGAACAGCAGAAATGTAGAGTACATGACGTAGCGTGTGACGAAGAAGAAAGTTTATCGCGTTCATAAACTCATTTGAATAAAGTGATAGAATGGCATAAGGGTCTTTATTTAACTATGCTAAAATAATTATTAAAGACCCTAGATGCAAAATCGTCAATTATTGAGATTATTAGATGGATTATAAAGGATAATTAGGTAAAGGTAAGATACTAGTTCTTACGTGTTTTGATTTTTGTTTGTACTTTTGTCGTTCCCTGTTCTCGGGGAAATGATTTTAACATGGGCGCCATTGATGCATCGGATCACACACGGCATACCCATAACATTATATAAAAAATATTGTAAACTAGACAATAGATAAAGAACTGCACTTACGATTTGTCGCTGGCTTGAATCACTTGAACTGAGGATCACCCAGGATATCTTGGATTTCCAAGGAGAACGTAATACAACAGAATCGTCTAGGAATAGCAGAACCGGAACTGAAGACTATTTCCCAGAAGTCACCGCATTTGGGGTCCGGACGGTCGAGTCAAACCGGTCTCCACCACACTCCTCCCCGTTCTAACAAGCCCCCCTCCCTAGCCCAATTTAGCTTTCCAATCCCCGTCTAAGGTTTAACCCTATAATTTTTTAATACGTAACCAAATCTAAGGCGTTTAAGTCATCAGGAGAATATTAAAATTATGTATTCCCACCCACTGAGCTGCCCGTCCCCAGGTTACACCATATATTACACCACACAGCTCATAGCCTTTCCCCCATATGACCCACCAGAAATCTGGTCAAAACCACACCAATCCATTCACCACTTTAGTTCCCCCCTTGCCGGTGTACGAGCCCACTGGGTCCGCATGACCGAATACTTAATGTGTGGCTCCAGTGAAAATGACAACCCAATGCGGACAGGGCCGCATTCCTAGGCCACTCCCACTCTCAGACCACACCATCTTCCCACCACCTCCATATCCCCCTCAAACTGGACCCTCCCAGATTCTGGGACTACGGCCATCTCTCTCACCTCCGACTCATCCACCAACCTGACCCTTCCAGACTCTGGGACTACGGCCATCTCTCTCAACTCCACCTAATCCTCGAACCTGACCCTCCCAGATTCTGGGACTACGGCCATCTATCTCACCTCCACCTCATCCTCAAACGTGACCCTTCCAGACTCTGGGACTACGGCCATCTCTCTCACCTCCACATAATCCTCCGACCTGATCCTCCCAAACTCTGGGACTACGGCCATCTCTCTCACCTTCACCTCATTCTCAAACTGGACCCTCCCAGACTCTGGGACTACAGCCATCTCTCTCACCTCCACCTCATCCTCCAACCGGAATATCCACCTCCATCTCTGAGAGACTGAGTCTTGTGTCCTCTCCGGTTGGAGCTAACTCCCATGTCACCCTCACCTCCTTGCCATCCACACTGCCCAACATTCAACCGGAGTCCTCAACCTCAGAGGAGAGCAGAACCATCAGCACCGTCCACCTGCCGAGACTCCGGTATTACCTCGACTGGAGCTTCCGCCTCCACCTCTGAACCAGAGATGATGATGGCTTCTCCAGCAAGGTTATGTTCGACCTTGCAATGTACTCCTAACATAACTCACAACCCTTATCCAATCTTATGTTTTCTTTGGGATAGCATCAATAACAAAACAGTCACTAAGATAACCACATTTATACCCATCAAGCATTCGCACACACTTATCAATTTAACATCTGAATCCCGGTTCATATCATTATTTTATCCCATATCAACGATAAGTGCCGACAATTAGGTCAATCCACATTCCACACATTTACAAACCACAACTTTATACAAATATAGGAGTTAATACTTTTTTAGGTATGGTTCACAGTTGCTCTGAAAGCTAAATGTGTAATCACGCCTTCACCAATTACCACTCAGCAATCATGGTCGACCATTAAGGACATCATAACATTTGACAGTATATCTAAAACTATACTTTGCCTTTCAATTTGTGAGTACCTTACGTCAATAATTTTTAAGGGATGGTTCACAGTTGTTCTGAAAGCTAAATGTATAATCACGTCTTCACCAATTACCACTCAGCAATCATGGTCGACTATTAAGGACATCATAATAATAGACAGTTTTTCTAAAACCATACTTTGCCTTTTCAACTTGTGAGTACTTTTTGAAAAGGAAAGGTTGCATAGGATACTTACTCTTGTATGTAATATTGTATTATCCGACACGCAATATACTGCAAAGTAACTGAAAGATTATTGTAATTCAAGACAGATTCTTTTGTTTCAAAAAGTTGTTGCCAATCCATCAACATACAATCTCTTCATACTCACTGCAAACTTTCAACAATATAGGAACCATTCAATCGAACATGCACATAATTCTGCCCTGTCATTCCAATAATTTCTACTACTCCCAAACCGGAAACTATCTTGCTCCCCTAAGCTTTACTAGGTTAGAGTGAACCATCAAACTGAGCTCTGCCTTCACCTGTTAATCAGATGAAAATGGCATTCTCCACACAATCACCTCCGCCTTGCCTTTTCCTTTAGGCATAGACGAGAACTCCTCCACGCCTGGTTTTCGGAACTTAACCCGATACAGACACTAACACCTTCCCTACGAACAACCAGAATTGGCCCCAAATTGAGACTTCTGATTCTACCTACACAGCCTACCACATTTTACATTACTCGACGAACTCATTGCATCTCACGGCTGAACCACCATTGGGTCGACCGCTCTTCACACCGTCGCTACCATCTCATTAAGTGCATGCGCACTAAACTACCAAGACAAGCTTACATCAGGTGGCTCAGTTCCATGCATAAGCCACTTCTGTGTAAAACAGAAATCATAATCATAGGCCAGTTGCTCCAATAATATGAAGCGACCTATGATGGCCCTCTCACTCGCCTTACCAGCCCTGTCAACAGGTCCCTTAACCTTTGACTGCACCGCCAGGCGCTCTTCTTTTCCCACTAACAACTTTTGGCCCTCCATTATAGGGGTCAGTTCAGGGCCGCCAATACTGACCCCTAATCGTTTAAATCAACTAATGTCGCCTGCATAACCAATCCTGTGTCCTCGACACCAAGATATATGGCAGCAGTTAGACATCTCCCTCCGCCAGGCATAATCTCCTCACTTTGTGCCAGTCTCATTTGCAGTTGGTTAACTTCTCGTTCCATATTCTGGAAGTCATTGCCCTGCTTCTGCAGGTTCTCCTCCACTTTCATTTTGTTCCCATACTCCTTCAGTCTCGACTCCCCCTTAGCAATCGCCTCCGACTTCTCTGCTTTCAAACGCTTGAAGATTGCACGAGCTTTCGCCAACTGAAGGTTCTCCTTCTCCACTTTCATTTTGTTCCCATACTCCTTCAGTCTCGACTCCCCCTTAGCAATCGCCTCCGACTTCTCTGCTTTCAAACGCTTGAAGATTGCACGAGCTTTCGCTAACTGATTTGCACGGGCTTTCTCCAACTGATCGGTTGAAGCTATCTCCAACTGTTCAATGCCTTCCTTCAGTTGAAAGTTCTCCTGGCCGAGTGAATGTGCCTGTGACCTTAATCTTAAGATTTCTCCATCTTTTCTCTCATTCTCTTCATGAACTTGCTGCTTCATCTCTGCAATGGCTATCTGTCTGTCTCTAACTGTTTTATCATCTCCCGTGCCTGGTGTATCTGCTGCTGTATCTTACTCTCGAGGGAACTCTGCATTTTGTGAAACTGGGCTTGCAGCTCCCTCAATTCTTGGTCAACGCGTGCTTTATCTGTGAGCATAGCTGCCAGCTGTTCTTTGCTCTCTTTCAGGAGTTCTATAATCTCTACTTTGTCCTCTTCCGTCCATTCAAAAATATTGCCACCCATTGCCAGAGATATATTTCTTCTAGCGCCCTGTGCCGCTTCTCTTGCCTCAGGCCTCAAAGGCGTTTCATTAGTTGTAGCCCATTCTGGCACCACCTGTGGCGTAGCCCCATATCCCTGCGGCATTGGAGGTATGGGTGAGTGCATATAATTCCCTGGCCCCCCCATCCAAGCATCAGGGTAATAATTACCTGGCTGCCAACTACCAGGATACATTCCCGGATACATAGGCATGGGGTACCCCGGGTACAACTGCCACCCACTTCGCACCTCACTCCCCCTAACCGGGTCTATATCGACCGTAGGACTATAGGTATCCATTGTGAGTATTAAAGACAAACTCAAAATATGTTCTTTGTTAATCTATTTTAATACGTCACTTGGGAAATGCTGTAATTGCAGTCGGAAATAAACAAAAACAAAATTGAAATGGATCCTTTATTCTTTATGTATTCTTTGAAAATGCTGAAGTAGCAATGCTGTGTAATCATAAAAGATATACTGCAGTTACGAGGAAATTCTCAAGAAAAATAATCAAAATGCCATTTAGTAAATTTAATCACTAAATAAACCAATAAATAAAAACTCAATAGTTCAAAATACCGCGCAGTGATGTCAATATCACCGGTGAAACAAAATAAATCAAAATGCCATTTAGTGAAACGAATCACTAAATGAGAAAGATATCATCGCGTGGAGATATCACCGAGTGAAGATAAGAACTGTCACCATGTGAAAATATCACACAGTGAAAATATCACATAGTGAAAATATCACCGAGTAAAATAAAGATCACTCAGTGAAACAAAATTCACCGCATGAGATTGATCACGCAGTGAAACAAAATATTATTAGGTGAAAAGAATTGTCACCATGTGAAAATATCACACAGTGAAAATATCACATAGTGAAAATATCACCGAGCAAAATAAACACCACTCAGTGAAACAAAATTCACCGCATGAGATTGATCACGCAGTGAAACAAAATATTATTAGGTGAAAAGAATTGTCACCATGTGAAAATATCACACAGTGAAAATATCACACAGTGAAAATATCACCGAGCAAAACAAAGTTCACTCAGTGAAACAAAATTCACCGCATGAGATTAATCACGCAGTGAAACAAAATATTACTAGGTGATAATATAACCGAGTGATTACAATATCACCAAGTGATGTTACTGTCACTGAACAGATAAGAGTTCAGTAAGTGAAACAAAATTCACCACATGAAATAAATCACGTAGTGAAACAAAATCACCAAGTGAACAACATTCACCGAGTGAATAAATACACCAAGTGACCAGCCGACAAAGCACAGCAGTTTATACAGCAGTTGTGTTAAAATTAACTGAGAAGAAAAAATATATTTCATATAAGTGTTTACTGTAATGTAACCTCCAGTATTTACGATTAAGAAAACGAAAGTAAAAAATTCCCAAATTTGAATATAATACAGTTGATAATGACTTGCCTTTGCCTGAAATACGATAACGTTAGTGGAAAACCAAATATGAAATACAATTGAACAACAGGAGAATAACTATTTACAGAGAGAGACTACATTTAGCATGCAATTACACGGTTCGATAGTACGCTGTTTGACAATATCTGAAAGTTTCAAACACACTTAAAAATATAGTAATTAGCCTGAGTTCCGGAAAAAGGCGTAATACTATTTTAATATTAGGGTAAATAGGGACTATATGACCTAAAGTTACTTCACAAATGTTTAAAATAACAGACAAACAGGAATGTTGTTAACTAAATTTCAAGATGGCTGACAATTTACTTTGTTAATAATGGCCAATTAGAAATTTAAAATAAGTATAGATTTTTTGCTCGCAGCGCCATTTATTGTAAACTAGACAATAGATAAAGAACTGCACTTATGATTTGTCGCTGGCTTGAATCACTTGAACTGAGGATCACCCAGGATATCTTGGATTTCCAAGGAGAACGTAATACAACAGAATCGTCTAGGAATAGCAGAACCGAAACTGAAGACTATTTCCCAGAAGTCACCGCATTTGGGGTCCGGACGGTCGAGTCAAACCGGTCTCCACCACAAAAAACACGTTCTGCGCGTCCTTAAATTCGTCGTCCGAAGTCGGAAAACGTATTGCCCTGTATATTTTGTTAAATAAAGTGTCAGTCGCTGCAATTGTCTGTTTACTCGTCAAAATTTTCAAGGTCTTCGATAGCTAAAGAAACTTCAGCGTACAGTTTATTTAGTATTGACAGACCTGTACAAAGTGGCGCCAGTCAAAAATCATAAAAAGCGACATTTAACGGTATGGTAGCCAGAACTAGGTCGTCGATGGTGTACATGTATGTTGACATCGACAGCATTTTGTCAGGAGCAATCGCCGCCATATTGGATTTTGATCATTTTCTTTCGAAAATAAAATAAATTATAGTAAAGTAAAGCCTTCTTTTCGCGGTCGTAATGTGTTAAAATTCGCATACTGCGTAAAATTGAATGTAGGCATATGGTGATATTTTTACTTGTTTTACAGTTTGTGTGTGAATATTTTAAAGACTATTTTTCGTACCAGAACAAATACATGTATATCACTACGCATGGTTACCTTTGCTAGATTTTAATTAAAACGCTTTTATGACTGAATTAAAATTATTGTTAAGGTTATTAGATCTATTTATGTTAAATGTCACGTTGAAAAATTTAAATGGGATAAATAGAATACTAGGATTAGCGTTGAATACAGAGAAGTTTATGTTGCTCGGCTCGAACACCGAAAGCGCTCGCCAAGGCTCGCGCATCCGGCGTTCTAAGCCTCGCAACAAAAACTTCTCTGTATTCAACGCTAACCTAGTATTCTCTATATTTCCGACATGTATCACTGTAATAGATGAGGCACATTTATATCAGACATGTATCACTGTAATAGATAAGGCACATTTATATCAGACATGTATCACTGTAATAGATAAGGCACATTAATACCAGACATGTATCACTGTAATAGATAAGGCACATTAATATCAAACATGTATCACTGTAATAGATGAGGCACATTTATATCAGACATGTATCACTGTAATAGATAAGGCACATTTATATCAGACATGTATCACTGTAATAGATGAGGCACATTTATATCAGACATGTATCACTGTAATAGATGAGGCACATTTATATCAGACATGTATCACTGTAATAGATAAGGCACATTTATATCAGACATGTATCACTGTAATAGATGAGGCACATTTATATCAGACATGTATCACTGTAATAGATAAGGCACATTAATATCAGACATGTATCACTGAAAGAGATGAGGCACATTTATATCAGACATGTATCACTGTTATAGATGAGGCATATTTATATCAGACATGTATCACTGTAATAGATGAGGCACATTTATATCAGACATGTATCACTGTAATAGATGAGGCACATTTATATCAGACATGTATCACTGTAATGGATAAGGCACATTTATATCAGACATGTATCACTGTAATAGATGAGGCACATTAATATCAGACATGTATCACTGTAATAGATGAGACACATTTATATCAGACATGTATCACTGTAATAGATGAGGCACATTTATATCAGACATGCATCACTGTAATAGATGAGGCACATTTATATCAGACATGTATCACTGTAATAGATAAGGCACATTTATATCAGACATGTATCACTGTAATAGATGAGGCACATTTATATCAGACATGTATCACTGTAATAGATAAGGCACATTAATATCAGACATGTATCACTGTAATAGATGAGACACATTTATATCAGACATGTATCACTGTAATAGATGAGGCACATTTATATCAGACATGTATCACTGTAATAGATGAGGCACATTTATATCAGACATGTATCACTGTAATAAATGAGGCATATTTATATCAGACATGTATCACTGTAATAGATGAGGCACATTTATATCAGACATGTATCACTGTAATAGATGAGGCACATTTATATCAGACATGTATCACTGTAATTGATAAGGCACATTTATATCAGACATGTATCACTGTAATAGATGAGGCACATTAATATCAGACATGTATCACTGTAATAGATGAGACACATTTATATCAGACATGTATCACTGTAATAGATGAGGCACATTTATATCAGACATGCATCACTGTAATAGATGAGGCACATTAATATCAGACATGTATCACTGTAATAGATGAGGCACATTTATATCAGACATGTATCACTGTAATAGATAAGGCACATTTATATCAGACATGTATCACTGTAATAGATGAGGCACATTTATATCAGACATGTATCACTGTAATAGATAATGCACATTAATATCAGACATGTATCACTGTAATAGATGAGGCACATTTATATCAGACATGTATCACTGTAATAGATAAGGCACATTAATATCAGACATATATCACTGTAATAGATGAGGCACATTAATATCAGACATGTATCACTGTAATAGATAAGGCACATTAATATCAGACATGTATCACTGTAATAGATAAGGCACATTTATATCAGACATGTATCACTGTTATAGATGAGTCACATTTATATCAGACTTGTATCACTGTAATAGATGAGGCACATTTATATCAGACATGTATCACTGTAATAGATAAGGCACATTTATATCAGACATGTATCACTGTAAAATGAGGCACATTTATATCAGACATGTATCACTGTAATAGATGAGGCACATTTATATCAGACATGTATCACTGTAATAGATGAGGCACATTTATATCAGACACGTATCACTGTAATGGATAAGGCACATTAATATCAGATATGTTTTACTGTAATAGATGAGGCACATTTATATCAGACATGTATCACTGTAATAGATAAGGCACATTAATATCAGACATGTATCACTGTAATAGATAAGGCTCATTAATATCAGACATGTATCACTGTAATAGATAAGGCACATTTATATCAGACATATATCACTGTAATAGATAAGGCACATTTATATCAGACATATATCACTGTAATAGATGAGGAACATTTATATCAGACATGTATCACTGTAATAGATGAGGCACATTTATATCAGACATGTATCACTGTAATAGATGAGGCACATTTATATCAGACATGTATCACTGTAATAGATGGGACACATTTATATCAGACATGTATCACTGTAATAGATAAGGCACATTAATATCAGACATGTATCACTGTAATAGATGAGGCACATTTATATCAGACATGTATCACTGTAATAGATGAGGCACATTTATATCAGACATGTATCAGTGTAAAAGATGAGGCACATTTATATCAGACATGTATCACTGTAATAGATGAGGCACATTTATATCAGACATGTATCACTGTAATAGATGAGGCACATTAATATCAGACATGCATCACTGTAATAGATGAGGCACATTATATCAGACATATATCACTGTAATAGATAAGGCACATTTATATCAGACATGTATCACTGTAATAGATAAGGCACATTTATATCAGACATGTATCACTGTAATAGATGAGGCACATTAATATCAGACATGTATCACTGTAATAGATGAGGCGCATTTATATCAGACATATATCACTGTAATAGATAAGGCACATTTATATCAGACATGTATCACTGTAATAGATAAGGCACATTTATATCAGACATGTATCACTGTAATAGATGAGGCACATTTATATCAGACATATATCACTGTAATAGATGAGGCACATTTATATCAGACATGTATCACTGTAATAGATGAGGCACATTTATATCAGACATGTATCACTGTAATAGATGAGGCACATTAATATCAAACATGTATCACTGTAATAGATGAGGCACATTTATATCAGACATGTATCACTGTAATAGATAAGGCACATTTATATCAGACATATATCACTGTAATAGATGAGGCACGTTTTATTTGACATGTATCACTGTAATAGATAAGGCACATTAATATCAGACATATATCACTGTAATAGATGAGGCACATTTATATCAAACATGTATCACTGTAATAGATGAGGCACATTAATATCAAACATGTATCACTGTAATAGATGAGGCACATTTATATCAGACATGTATCACTGTAATAGATAAGGCACATTTATATCAGACATATATCATTGTAATAGATGAGGCACATTTATATTTGACATGTATCACTGTAAGATGAGGCACATTAATATCAGACATGTATCACTGTAATAGATGAGGCACATTTATATCAGACATGTATCACTGTAATAGATAAGGCACATTTATATCAGACATGTATCACTGTAATAGATGAGGCACATTTATATCAGACATGTATCACTGTAATAGATAATGCACATTAATATCAGACATGTTTCACTGTAATAGATGAGGCACATTTATATCAGACATGTATCACTGTAATAGATAAGGCACATTAATATCAGACATATATCACTGTAATAGATGAGGCGTATTAATATCAGACATGTATCACTGTAATAGATAAGGCACATTAATATCAGACATGTATCACTGTAATAGATAAGGCACATTTATATCAGACATGTATCACTGTAATAGATGAGTCACATTTATATCAGACTTGTATCACTGTAATAGATGAGGCACATTTATATCAGACATGTATCACTGTAATAGATAAGGCACATTTATATCAGACATGTATCACTGTAAGATGAGGCACATTTATTTCAGACATGTATCACTGTAATAGATGAGGCACATTTATATCAGACATGTATCACTGTAATAGATGAGGCACATTTATATCAGACACGTATCACTGTAATGGATAAGGCACATTAATATCAGACATGTATCACTGTAATAGATGAGGCACATTTATATCAGACATGTATCACTGTAATAGATAAGGCACATTAATATCAGACATGTATCACTGTAATAGATAAGGCACATTAATATCAGACATGTATCACTGTAATAGATAAGGCACATTTATATCAGACATATATCACTGTAATAGATAAGGCACATTTATATCAGACATATATCATTGTAATAGATGAGGCACATTTATATCAGACATGTATCACTGTAATAGATGAGGCACATTTATATCAGACATGTATCACTGTAATAGATGAGGCACATTTATATCAGACATGTATCACTGTAATAGATGGGACACATTTATATCAGACATGTATCACTGTAATAGATAAGGCACATTAATATCAGACATGTATCACTGTAATAGATGAGGCACATTTATATCAGACATGTATCACTGTAATAGATGAGGCACATTTATATCAGACATGTATCAGTGTAAAAGATGAGGCACATTTATATCAGACATGTATCACTGTAATAGATGAGGCACATTTATATCAGACATGTATCACTGTAATAGATGAGGCACATTTATATCAGACATGCATCACTGTAATAGATGAGGCACATTTATATCAGACATGCATCACTGTAATAGATGAGGCACATTAATATCAGACATGCATCACTGTAATAGATGAGGCACATTTATATCAGACATATATCACTGTAATAGATAAGGCACATTTATATCAGACATGTATCACTGTAATAGATGAGGCACATTTATATCAGACATGTATCACTGTAATAGATAATGCACATTAATATCAGACATGTATCACTGTAATAGATGAGGCACATTTATATCAGACATGTATCACTGTAATAGATAAGGCACATTAATATCAGACATATATCACTGTAATAGATGAGGCACATTAATATCAGACATGTATCACTGTAATAGATAAGGCACATTAATATCAGACATGTATCACTGTAATAGATAAGGCACATTTATATCAGACATGTATCACTGTTATAGATGAGTCACATTTATATCAGACTTGTATCACTGTAATAGATGAGGCACATTTATATCAGACATGTATCACTGTAATAGATAAGGCACATTTATATCAGACATGTATCACTGTAAAATGAGGCACATTTATATCAGACATGTATCACTGTAATAGATGAGGCACATTTATATCAGACATGTATCACTGTAATAGATGAGGCACATTTATATCAGACACGTATCACTGTAATGGATAAGGCACATTAATATCAGATATGTATCACTGTAATAGATGAGGCACATTTATATCAGACATGTATCACTGTAATAGATAAGGCACATTAATATCAGACATGTATCACTGTAATAGATAAGGCTCATTAATATCAGACATGTATCACTGTAATAGATAAGGCACATTTATATCAGACATATATCACTGTAATAGATAAGGCACATTTATATCAGACATATATCACTGTAATAGATGAGGAACATTTATATCAGACATGTATCACTGTAATAGATGAGGCACATTTATATCAGACATGTATCACTGTAATAGATGAGGCACATTTATATCAGACATGTATCACTGTAATAGATGGGACACATTTATATCAGACATGTATCACTGTAATAGATAAGGCACATTAATATCAGACATGTATCACTGTAATAGATGAGGCACATTTATATCAGACATGTATCACTGTAATAGATGAGGCACATTTATATCAGACATGTATCAGTGTAAAAGATGAGGCACATTTATATCAGACATGTATCACTGTAATAGATGAGGCACATTTATATCAGACATGTATCACTGTAATAGATGAGGCACATTAATATCAGACATGCATCACTGAAATAGATGAGGCACATTTATATCAGACATATATCACTGTAATAGATAAGGCACATTTATATCAGACATGTATCACTGTAATAGATAAGGCACATTTATATCAGACATGTATCACTGTAATAGATGAGGCACATTAATATCAGACATGTATCACTGTAATAGATGAGGCGCATTTATATCAGACATATATCACTGTAATAGATAAGGCACATTTATATCAGACATGTATCACTGTAATAGATAAGGCACATTTATATCAGACATGTATCACTGTAATAGATGAGGCACATTTATATCAGTCATATATCACTGTAATAGATGAGGCACATTTATATCAGACATGTATCACTGTAATAGATGAGGCACATTTATATCAGACATGTATCACTGTAATAGATGAGGCACATTAATATCAAACATGTATCACTGTAATAGATGAGGCACATTTATATCAGACATGTATCACTGTAATAGATAAGGCACATTTATATCAGACATATATCACTGTAATAGATGAGGCACGTTTTATTTGACATGTATCACTGTAATAGATAAGGCACATTAATATCAGACATATATCACTGTAATAGATGAGGCACATTTATATCAGACATGTATCACTGTAATAGATGAGGCACATTAATATCAAACATGTATCACTGTAATAGATGAGGCACATTTATATCAGACATGTATCACTGTAATAGATAAGGCACATTTATATCAGACATATATCATTGTAATAGATGAGGCACATTTATATTTGACATGTATCACTGTAAGATGAGGCACATTAATATCAGACATGTATCACTGTAATAGATGAGGCACATTTATATCAGACATGTATCACTGTAATAGATAAGGCACATTTATATCAGACTTGTATCACTGTAATAGATGAGGCACATTTATATCAGACATGTATCACTGTAATAGATAATGCACATTAATATCAGACATGTATCACTGTAATAGATGAGGCACATTTATATCAGACATATATCACTGTAATAGATAAGGCACATTAATATCAGACATATATCACTGTAATAGATGAGGCGCATTAATATCAGACATGTATCACTGTAATAGATAAGGCACATTAATATCAGACATGTATCACTGTAATAGATAAGGCACATTTATATCAGACATGTATCACTGTAATAGATGAGTCACATTTATATCAGACTTGTATCACTGTAATAGATGAGGCACATTTATATCAGACATGTATCACTGTAATAGATAAGGCACATTTATATCAGACATGTATCACTGTAAGATGAGGCACATTTATTTCAGACATGTATCACTGTAATAGATGAGGCACATTTATATCAGACATGTATCACTGTAATAGATGAGGCACATTTATATCAGACACGTATCACTGTAATAGATAAGGCACATTAATATCAGACATGTATCACTGTAATAGATGAGGCACATTTATATCAGACATGTATCACTGTAATAGATAAGGCACATTAATATCAGACATGTATCACTGTAATAGATAAGGCACATTAATATCAGACATGTATCACTGTAATAGATAAGGCACATTTATATCAGACATATATCACTGTAATAGATAAGGCACATTTATATCAGACATATATCATTGTAATAGATGAGGCACATTTATATCAGACATGTATCACTGTAATAGATGAGGCACATTTATATCAGACATGTATCACTGTAATAGATGAGGCACATTTATATCAGACATGTATCACTGTAATAGATGGGACACATTTATATCAGACATGTATCACTGTAATAGATAAGGCACATTAATATCAGACATGTATCACTGTAATAGATGAGGCACATTTATATCAGACATGTATCACTGTAATAGATGAGGCACATTTATATCAGACATGTATCAGTGTAAAAGATGAGGCACATTTATATCAGACATGTATCACTGTAATAGATGAGGCACATTTATATCAGACATGTATCACTGTAATAGATGAGGCACATTTATATCAGACATGCATCACTGTAATAGATGAGGCACATTAATATCAGACATGTATCACTGTAATAGATAAGGCACATTAATATCAGACATGCATCACTGTAATAGATGAGGCACATTTATATCAGACATATATCACTGTAATAGATAAGGCACATTTATATCAGACATGTATCACTGTAATAGATAAGGCACATTTATATCAGATATGTATCACTGTAATAGATGAGGCACATTAATATCAGACATGTATCACTGTAATAGATGAGGCGCATTTATATCAGACATATATCACTGTAATAGATAAGGCACATTTATATCAGACATGTATCACTGTAATAGATAAGGCACATTTATATCAGACATGTATCACTGTAATAGATGAGGCACATTTATATCAGACATATATCACTGTAATAGATGAGGCACATTTATATCAGACATGTATCACTGTAATAGATGAGGCACATTTATATCAGACATGTATCACTGTAATAGATGAGGCACATTAATATCAAACATGTATCACTGTAATAGATGAGGCACATTTATATCAGACATGTATCACTGTAATAGATAAGGCACATTTATATCAGACATATATCACTGTAATAGATGAGGCACATTTATATTTGACATATATCACTGTAATAGATGAGGCACATTTATATCAGACATGTATCACTGTAATAGATGAGGCACATTTATATCAGACATGTATCACTGTAATAGATGAGGCACATTTATATCAGGCATGCATGACTGTAATAGATAAGGCACATTTATATCAGACATGTATCACTGTAATAGATAAGGCACATTAATATCAGACATATATCACTGTAATAGATAAGGCACATTAATATCAGACATATATCACTGTAATAGATAAGGCACATTTATATCAGACATGTATCACTGTAATAGATAAGGCACATTTATATTTGACATGTATCACTGTAATAGATGAGGCACATTTATATCAGATTATTATATCTGACATACAAAAATTACGATACGAGTAGACTATGTTACATATCACAACCTCAAAACGAAATCAGATATTATTAAACTATTTAAAGGGGCCTTTTCACCGATTTTGGCAGGTATTGAAGCTTGTCATTAAATGCTTTATATTGATAAATTTAAACATTGGACCTAAAAATCTCCAGTAAAAACAATAATACAATAAAAAAAGGAAAAAAACACTCAATAGGGCTCGAACCACTGACCCCTGGAGTCTTGGAGTAAAAAGACTCCCGCTTAGACCGCTCGACGATCCGTGCTCATGCTATGAGCGGATTTATTTTGTACCTATATAGACAATCTCGTAGTTTCCCAAAATATAACGACAACAACAGAACTTTTCAAATTACTCAATTGTTTCGCGTTGCAACGCTTTATAATTTTCAGGTTTTTAAATCGTCAAAACATGCATATAATTTATATTTTAGAGCATGGTTAATGTTCAGTATTACTATTTCCTCACAAATATCATAACTAAAACGAAAATTTGCGAATCTGAAACAACTTTTTTTTATTTTGTCAATTTACCAAAAGGCCACTTTAAGAATTGCAGGTTATCGCAAGCAGAGATTTGTGGAACTGTTGCAGATGCTCTTGTCCAAGGAAACACACTCACAGATGTATGTCGCTATTTCAGATGTGTTTGTACAAGGACACACAAGAAGCAATGTGTATGGTTGTTGTAGATGTGAGTGTATATAGACACACAAGCAGCAATGTGTATAGCTGTTGTAGATCTGTGTGTACATAGACACACAAGCAGCAATGTGTAAAGCTGTTGTAGATGAGTGTGTACATAAACACACAAGCAGAAATGTGTGTAGCTGTTGCAGACGTGTGTGTACATAGACACACAAGCAGCAATGTGTATAGCTGTTGCAGACGAGTGTGTACATAGACACACAAGCAGCAATGTGTATAGCTGTTGTAGATGAGTGTGTACATAGACACACAAGCAGAAATGTGTATAGCTGTTTCAGATGTGTCTGTACATAGACACACAAGCAGCAATGTGTATAGCTGTTGTAGATGTGTTTGTACATAGACACACAAGCAGAAATGTGTACAGCTGTTGCCGACGTGTGTGTACATAAACACACAAGCAGCAATGTGTATAGCTGTCGAAGATGTGTGTGTACATAGACACACAAGCAGCAATGTCTATAGCTGTTGCAGACGAGTGTGTACATAGACACACAAGCAGCAATGTGTATAGCTGTTGTAGATGAGTGTGTACATAGACACACAAGCAGAAATGTGTATAGCTGTTGTAGATGTGTTTGTACATAGACACACAAGCAGCAATGTGTATAGCTGTTGTAGATGTGTTTGTACATAGACACACAAGCAGAAATGTGTACAGCTGTTGCAGACGTGTGTGTACATAAACACACAAGCAGCAATGTGTATAGCTGTCGAAGATGTGTGTGTACATAGACACACAAGCAGCAATGTGTATAGCTGTTGTAGATGAGTGTGTACATAGACACACAAGCAGAAATGTGTCTAGCTGTTGTAGATGTGTGTGTACATAGACACACAAGCAGCAATGTGTATAGCTGTTGTAGATGTGTTTGTACATAGACACACAAGCAGAAATGTGTACAGCTGTTGCAGACGTGTGTGTACATAAACACACAAGCAGCAATGTGTAGAGCTGTCGAAGATGTGTGTGTACATAGACACACACGTAGAAATGTGTGTAGCTGTTGCAGACGTGTGTGTACAAAGACACACAAGCAGAAATGTGTATAGCTGTTGCAGACGTTTGTGTACATAGACACACAAGCAGCAATTTGTATAGCTGTTGTAGATGTGTTTGTACAAGGACACACAAGCAGCTATGTGTATAGCTGTTGTATATGTGTTTGTACAAGGACACACAAGCAGAAATATGTGTCGCTGTTTCAGATGTGTTTGTACAAGGACACAAAATCTGGTATGTGTATAGCTGTTGAAGACGTGTGTGTACATAGACACACAAGCAGCAATGTGTATAGCTGTTGTAGATGTGTTTGTACATAGACACACAAGCAGAAATGTGTACAGCTGTTGCAGACGTGTGTGTACATAAACACACAAGCAGCAATGTGTAGAGCTGTCGAAGATGTGTGTGTACATAGACACACACGTAGAAATGTGTATAGCTGTTGCAGACGTGTGTGTACAAAGACACACAAACAGAAATGTGTATAGCTGTTGCAGACGTTTGTGTACATAGACACACAAGCAGCAATGTGTATAGCTGTTGTAGATGTGTTTGTACAAGGACACACAAGCAGCTATGTGTATAGCTGTTGTATATGTGTTTGTACAAGGACACACAAGCAGAAATATGTGTCGCTGTTTCAGATGTGTTTGTACAAGGACACAAAATCAGGTATGTGTATAGCTGTTGAAGACGTGTGTGTACATAGACACACAAGCAGCAATGTGTATAGCTGTTGAAGATGTGTTTGTACAAAAACTCATAAGCAACAATGTGTATAGCTGTTGTATATGGGTTTGTACAAGGACACACAAGCAGAAATGTGTGTCGCTGTTTCAGATGTGTTTGAACATGGACACACACACAGACATGTGTTTCACTGTTGCAAATGTGTGTGTACATGGACACACATGCATAGATTTGTGTCACTGTTGCAGATGTGATTGTACAAGGACACACACGCAGAAATGTGTGTCGCTTTTTCAGATGTGTTTGTACATGGACACACAAGCAGAATGTGTTTAGCTGTTGTAGATGTGTTTGTACATGGACACACAGGCAGAAATGTGTATAGCTATTGTATATGTGTTTGTACAATGACACACACGCAGAAATGTGTGTCGCTGTTTCAGATGTGTTTGTACATAGACACCGAAGCAGAAATTTGTATAGCTGTTGCAGACGTGTTTGTACATGGACTAACGCAGAAATGTGTGTCGCTGTTGCAGATGTGTTTGTTCAACGAAACACATGTAGGGTTTTGTGTCAATTTTACTTATGTTAATGTAAAGGAAACACAACCAGAGATTTGGGCCACTCTAAGACTTGAATATGATCTTGAGCATAATGGATTTGTTATTTACGTTACCATGTTATCATTAGTGTTGTGGTTCAGTTCATATTCCCATAATGTAAACGCCCTTAGTCAATTTTCATATTTGTGTTTTAAGTCTTCTTATATATTTATAATGATATGCCTTACTTCATTTAAGTACGCCCTCAGCCAACTTTCACATTCACGCTCCGGTCGTTGTGTTATACGTCTTCGTATCCATGTCTTACTTCATTTATGACGTGTCTAATTAAACGTCAGACTATATGCAAAGAAGCATCTATTAATAGAGTATGACATTTTTAAAGTATTGTTAATAAATCAATACGATGTCATAAAATAGACACTCAATGAAGTCTACAAAGTAGCAATGCATTACGTCATGAAATTCACAGATAAAGATATCGGTGCAGGTTATACAAAAAGTGTCATTAAAAAGGGCATAATGACGTCATTAAAATGTGGTGAACATCGTCGTGCCGGCCCTTAACTGAAAATTTTCGTTCGAGTTTATGGCATGAAAAGCACCACTCTGTGCCTCCGTCTTGTTCCTGCTGTCGTGGAAGTCTTCCCGTCCCTCTTGCCGATCGCCACCGGCTGCTGGTTTGGTTATACATCAATGCTTAATTTGACCAACCACGGTTTGTATTTGCATTTGTATAAACATTCACATGTTTGCATTGTCTAATCGATTAACTGTTACAATTGGTTAAACAGCTGACAAACGTGGCTTTACATTTTTGTCTTCTGGTTTATGTTATAATTGCCCGGTTAACGCAGTGTATTCTCGCGCTTTTCACGTATGCGACCTGGGATGGGTGTCATGATAGGTCAGCATACCGTACATTTAGAGTTTCCTCTCTGAGCATTTTGGTTTCTGTGCAAAGCACGTCGAAATTTGAATAGTTACGTTAACAAAACTAGTAGTTTTATTTTTAATTACAAGTCATTTCAAAATTCGTCCCATCTTTCGGGAGTTAATAATCTACGATGGCATGGCTAGGACACAAGCCACTCGTTATATAATGTAGCATGATGCGCAGAAGGACCTCACACACTTACAAATTTGCACAATTTTATTAAAACTTACATACAAATATGTATGTATACAAATCTTAATATGATCATGGTTTGTGTGATTAGCCGATAATTTCCATATTTTGATTGTGGTTGACGTAGTAAATGTAGAATGTTAATGGGGAAGTTATCGTTACAGTGTTTTAATCAGTGTACACTTCATGTTATCACCTGAAATGTAGAGACGACTAGGATAGTATTGAATTCAGATAAGTTAAATTAGCGATGTTTAGGAAAAAGTTAACCAAGAGCCGTTTCGTGTCGTTCATTTTTTTATTGCAAGCTAATGAACTTATCCGTGAACGACGATTTTTTTTTTGTAAGTTATGTAATTTTAATTCATCTTCATATACATTTATTTGGGGTGTTTCGTTTTTCAAGAGCTTAGATGATCTAGATTGTTTTAAAATATAATATATTTTTTATCAGTTTTGGAATCGAAACTTCAGTATGATATGTTCTTACCTCTGCTTCCATTTATAAAGTTTTAAAAATAGTTGTTTAAGTATGAAATCTTTTTACACGATGTTCACGTCACTCATTTACGAAATAAATACTATGGAAACAATTAAACGAATTAATGACTTCTTCTCAGGTTTCCGTATTTTTAAAAACAGCTTAGTATAAACGGTGATCGTATAGAAGATGAATTACACTTTCTGTTTGAATGTTATACTAAAAATGATTTACGGCGCATACACTTGGCAGACATATCATCTGAACTTACACACCACAATTCTATTAGTAAACTTAATATACTGATGTCTTCATGTCCACGAAAACTGGCTAAATTTATTGTTAAAGCGTATTTAAAAAGAAGTACTGTTATATATGCCTAGTTCTGAATGAGTATATCATCAACATAAATTCCTGTACATTTGTTTTCATATTTATATTCGTAATATATTAGTCACATGTGCCGGTGTATGTTGTGTTATTGCATATAATTTGGAATATTATGTTTTGGTGACGTATTGGCCCATCGTGTCGGGTGCAAAACATTGTTGAATATATAGTATTATGATGTTTCGTTATATTGCACATGCCACTATAATAAACAATTTACTTAGTTAATACTTACTTACTTATAAACGCTATTCCAAAAATCGAGGAAACGTGCTACACCTTTTTATTATTTTAAAAATGTCAAAATACGATTCAGAAATTGTGCGTGTTTTTTTTTTGATAATTGATGCATCTTAAGTCAACTTAAAATTTACATTCACCCTCCATTCGCTCAAATTCCACGCAGAGGTGTCGTTCTTTGCACTCACATACAATCTCTGCCATCACAAGAAAATCCTACTAGATTTTTAAAGTAATATATTTAAGAAAGTAGTATCTTTTTCTTTTATATTTAAAGATATTGTATACGTGAAGGTCCATAATAAAGAAATAAATACCAAATTTTAAAAAGTAAACATAACCACGGGAAAATAATTGTACCACGTGGCTCGGTAATCATCATGTGGTTGATTATGAAGGCAGGAATTTGATCCAACTATGCTGGTTTAAGTCAAATCTGTGCATAGAGGTTGCCATTCGCTGTGTCGTAAGCCGTTCGCTCATTCGAACATAATGACAAGGTATTGTCTACACGTCTTACTGACCTGTGTACTTACGCGAAATAAATTGTGCATAGCACTTCTTATACGAGTGAAAAGTGAAAGCGAAAGTAGGTAAGGTAATCGTGCTTCTAATAATCGCTATCAGTCTTAATAGAGATTCACAATCACATTGAAACACCATAAAAACGATTTATTTTTAATTATTAACAGTTTCATTCCTACGCAGAACGACTTTGGCGGAAGCCTTATTCCCAAACCAGAGGAATGCGATGCGTCTTAGTATAGAAGACACCATCCATGTATAGAATGAATGACATATTTTCGAGATTAGATCTACTGCTGCTACTAGTATTTAACAAATACCGTGTCGAATATCAGACAACGATAAAAAAAGCAGACAATATTTATGAGACACGTATTGTTGATAGTAGAGTATTATGTGGTGTCTTATAGCTGCATAAATCTCAGACTTCATGAACATAACAAATGGTGTGTAAACATATTTGATGAAGTTTTTATGTAAATAACGACGTCACAATATTTAGACAATAACACACGGCAGAGCTGGGTCGGACGTCTATAATCGGCCCGCTGCCGACCTAACGGACCGAGGGCCTTTTGCCCGATGGTCATTATGCGGCTAGGGCCGATTTTAGACGTCCGGCCCAGCTCTGCAGTGTGTTATCGTTTATATCAAGTATCATACTATTTTGGTCTTTCACTTAATTTAAACAGAAACAGCCTTCCGTACTTTTATTTTTATTCAATTGATTAAGCAATTGATGACGTACCTCATGTGACGTAATTTCAATGACGAAATTAGCTTAGACTCTATGGGTTTTATGGCAACAATTCGGACGTGGAGGGGTTTTATTTAACAGTTAAATATTTTGTAAGCATCGAACAATTCCAAAAAGATACTCGATTTCGTAAATCGTGTTTATGGTGACAGTGTTAAGCATTCGATGCAATCGCTTTAAAAGGATGATTTAAAATCAAAGTAGATAAACGGATGGAATTACAAATCTTTGTTGTTTTATTAGCATAAGATTTAAGTTGCAATCGATGTATGTCTGTATTTGTCTATGAACTTTGCTGTTTCTCAATGTTTGACGAATGTTGTAAAAACACAAATAGAGGCATCAATTCAATGTACAGATGAGTTTCAGTTTCGATCGATATTGTATTATCCAAACGGTGTGCTACGTGTTCTAATAATCATGTTCGATTCTCTCGTTGAGTTGAAGCTAAATTTTATTGATCACCGTTGGCTAAGGCTCAATGTGGACGCCATAATGATTTTGTTCAGTAAAAGTCGCGCGATTCCATTCTTTTCTGATATGAAAAATCTGCCCCGTTCAGCGGGCTGATATAATTTATATTGGCCCGCTAGACATGAATAACGGCCCTGTCGCGACGTAATTTTGTTACTATTTATAGTAACGATATGTGATATAGATGTCGAATTAGATGGCGAAGATAAGTTTCATTTTGTTTGTAAATGCCCTTTGTACATTGATATTAGAAGTAATTACCTTAAGAAATATTACTATGTTAGGCCTTCTGTTTATAAATTCCACCAATTTTTGAATACAACGAAAAACTTTGAACTAATTAAATTAGCAAAATTTGTAAAAGATTCTATGATTTTAAGAAATAATATTTCTAATGTTGTTTCCAAGCTTCAAAAGTTATCCTCCATATTTAAAAGAAGTATTTTACCTTGAATTTTCGTAACCGTATACGATGCTGCTTATGTTTATATTTTTACTATGTTTATTTCTTTGACATATTTGATTGTGAAATTTATAGTGTTTAGACGATGTAGATCTACACTGTGCAAGTCTGAATAAATGTCCTGTCTTGTCTTGTCTTGATATAAACACGCAATGCACTCTTCAAAGTGTAACAATCTTTTTCGCCATTAAATTCACACATGTCGATATAAGTCCAATAACGCATTTTATGTCATTAAAATTGAATATGATCACGTCATATAAATACATTAAATCTCTTTGTTCCGGTGCTTATATGTAACTCCTCTTTCGGTTTATATATATTGATTTCACGAAAGGTGCCGCTGTCGGTGTTGTTATTTCCGTCATGGTAGTGTGGTGGCGTCTCCTCCTGACTCTTGCCGATCACTGCCGGTCGCACATGTGAAGGAAGAAGTTCCGTTTCCCCCACTCTCGAATTGCTGACCGTTGAACAGCGCATTCGTGTAACCTACGCGACGCCGTTCAGTCTCTTTTCGGTTGAGTTTATCCTGTCTGGAACAAAATAAAATTTGACCTCGGCATTTCTTCAAAAATCTAAAACACGGAGAATAATGGACGGCGAAACGTATTGGTACCAGTGATTGAATCGTACACATTCCTGAGCCAGGAATTAGTTTAGGCCTCTGCGAAAAGTATCATAATGTTGGTGAACACCGATTTCCACTCCTAATTGAATTCCGGTATTTCAAGAAAGGACGCAGTCATCGAGCCTTCTGTATTAGCCTTAACATCTCCGTTAAATTTCTGAAACATTGAACAGTCCTGGATGACGGCTTCAGACAGAAGAACAGTAAGAACGTTGTCCATGGCATCACACAATTTATTTGCGATGTTTTCAGTTCCGAAATAGACGTGGCCATGAATTTCATTCCCGATGCCTTGTTTCAGAGCATCAGTTAGATCCTTAGAATCGATCCCGTTATCAACGTTGATTCACAGCTGTTCGTTTCCAACTGAGGGACAGCATTGTCTGAAACATCACCTGAAATTATTATTATTATTATTATCATTGTTGTTATAATTATTATAATTATTTTTATTATAATTATAAAACCACATTTATATAGAGCCCTGTTCATACTATATGTGTGTTCAGAAGCGCTTTACATTTTTTCCTAATCACTGGGTCATACGTCGTCCGTTAACATCTTGGCACAGTATGCAGCCACGGCACATTGGCTTATTTCCCTCACAGGTACCCATTTATACACCTGGGTGGAAAGAAGCAGATGTGGGTTCAATTTCTTGCTCAAGGAAATTCTAGTGGTCATGGCGGGATTCGAACCCGGGACCCCTCGAACCCTAGGCCAGCGTCCTACCATTAGTCCACTGCTCCCAGTGTTGGAATACAACAATAATCATGACTCTGATTACATATACATGTAGAAACTTCACGTGAAATAAGGATTTAGAACACTATTACTGGAATTAGTGTGCCAAACCGTCTTAAAATAATGTGTTTTCATGGAATTTATGTTACGCAATTTGCTATATATTTATTCATTTTAACGTGTGCGTGCAATCTACCGAAAGTGTCCACATTTGTAAAAAGTTTCGATGGCCTACCTGCGCAGTAGAAAAGTATTTCTTAAAATCACTCTTCTACCTTTAGACAATCTTCTTTAAACATGCTTTTATTCTAACCAGTCTTTGTTCTGTTATGTGTTAAGTATGTTTGTAATTAGCACAAGAAATCGCATTTACCTCATAACTGACAAAGAACATTGTATGAATCGCGAAAGAATGGTGTTGGGAATAGATGAGAGTCGTTGTTTTATTCTTAAAGTTCGGAAAACCGTTAGGGCTATCGTGGTTACACATTAAACTCCAGGGGGCAACTATTCGATAGTGCGATAGTACGATGGCGACCATGCGATAGTACGATGGCGACAGCGCGATAGTACGATGGCGACAATGCGAGAGTATGATGGCGACAATGCGACGACGCGATAGTATAATGGCGACGATGCGATAGTACGATGGCGACAGTGCGACAATACGATGCCGACAGTGCAATAGTACGATGGCGACAATGCGATAGTGCGATAATACGATGAAGACAGTGTGACAATACGATGGCGAAAGTGCGATAGTACGATGGCGACAATGCGATACTACGATGACAAACGTACGACAACGCGATTATACGATGGCAACAATGCGATAGTACGATGGCGACATTGCGATGATACGATGGCTAGAGTACGACATGACTATCGCACATTGCCATCGTACTATGGCGTTGTCGCATTGTCGCCATCGTACTATCGCATTGTCGCCATCGTACTAGCGCGTTGTCGCATTGTCGCCATCGTACTATCGCATTGTCGTCATCGCACTATCGCATTGTCTCCATCGTACTATCGCATTGTCGCCGTCTGGATTTTAATGTGTAACCACGATGGCCCTTACGGTATTACGTATTAAAGTGTTTCTGGAATTACATGTGTAACCCACTGTAACAACGTTAAGCATCGGATTGATGATGATTGACTTGATGTAAAATGCCGCACAGCTTAGATATTATGTCCCAACATACGCTTAGTGTCGTTTCGAAGCGTAATAACACACAACACGGTAAATGTCGTAAAGCTGAAGCTTAATGTTGTAACCAATTCTAAATATCGCAAAATCAGTTTACAATCAATGTCGCATTTGTTACGCTAAAATTCGCAGTAAATTGAACTTCCTCTAAATGTCTCAACATCAACGCTTAATATCGTACTTCTGTGTTGTGTACTGAACTCATGATAATAATTAATTTCCTACATATACACAATCCGGTCCAGAGAAAAAATCCTCATCAGTTATTGACATTAAATTGGCTTAAACAAGTTTCCAGGGCTGTTAACGGTACCCGAAAGAAAAAGAAAAAGATTCGGTCCGAAACAAGTCTCGCTCATCCACGTCAAAGTATTCGCCAAGGATACGAAAGACAGAATATAACAAATAGTAAAGAGCTGAACATGTTAAAATCATCGCGCCCGATATTATAGTGGTTTGGGTATCAGGTTTCCCCGAAACTTTCCGTAATTTATATCGGAAAGGATAGCTCCTGAACAGAATGCGCTAATTTGAAATATAGTTGTTGTTTTGGGTCATTAATTAAAGCTTATTCAGTTAGAACAATGTAATTTTGATGAAATCATTCAGAAAAAACACGAATAAAAGCCTCCCCTAAATAGTTTTGAGAAACAATTCTCCACTCGGGCTTACGGCCATTAAAATATGATACTTTTCCTCGTTTGGCCATGTGTGAACTAATCTTTATCTTAAAGATAGTCTACGGATTGTGTGTCGATATTTATGCAACAATTACTCTATAGACATACAAGGAATGACACAATAGTGTCCAAAGAAGCAACTCAGCCAACAATAACCAATAACAATTATAAATAAGCCTATTCACAGACTTTCGTTTGTAAAACAGCAATAGGTGAATACCAAGTTGTTTAACTTGCGAAGAGCCAAACAATATTTTCATAATGATCATACAACTGTTAAATATCGATAATGAGCCGCGTAACGAGATAAAAAAAAGGTAGTTTAACAATATCTTTTCACACTCTCAGGATTTCGAAAACACGCGAATTATCTTAAATTAAGGGAGTCTTTTTCTGAGAAAACTGGGCTTAATTCATGTGCGTAAAGTGTCGTCCCACAGTGCAGTCCACACAGGATAATCAGGGACGACACTTTCCGCTTCATGACAATTTTGAATTAAATTAAGTCTCTTCTAAGCACAAAAAAACAATTAAGGCGGAAAGTGTCTTCCCTGATTAGCTTGTGCGGACTGCACTGTGGGACGACACTTTACACACATGAATTAAGCCCAGTTTTCTCAGAAAAAGACTCCCTTAATTTAAGATAATTCGCGTGTTTTCGAAATCCTGAGAGTGTGAAAAGATATTGTTAAACTACCTTTTTTTTTTATCTCGTTACGCGGCTCATTATCGATATTTAACAGTTGTATGATCATTATGAAAATATTGTTTGGCTCTTCTCAAGTTAAACAACTTGGTATTCACCTATGCCCAGTTTCCTCACAACACGACTCAAGAATTCACTAGTATGATTGGAAATGAGAGAGCACTATAACAATTTTCGAAACATTACTCCTAATTAGATTATCACTATCTCTAAGATATTTTTACCTTTACTAGTCCTATTCAAGGTGTCGTATAGGTAGATACTAAATGCGTTAGCGTAAGCGAGGCAAGTAATAAATAACGATATAAACTGTGTGTGACTCCTTTAAAATTCACTCCTAAAATGAACTGGTGTCAGTGATTGAATGCCATGACTAATATTAAGTAATGATTAATTACAAATGAGCTTCGCTCTGGGAAAACGGGGCTTAATGCATGTGCGTTAAGTATCATCACAGATTAGCCTGTGCAGTTTGCATAGGCTGATCGGGGACGCCATTTCCGCTTTTATGAAGTCTCTTCTTAGCGAAAATGTAATTAAGCGGAAAGTGTCGTCCCTGATTAGCCTGTGCGGACTGCACAGGCTAATCGTCGACGACACTTTTCGCAAATGCATTAAACCCCGTTTTCCCAGACCTAGGGTCAAATTGTTCATTACAAATATACCGGCAATGATTTTGGGATTCCCCGTAGATTCGGATGCGGAGCTTGACATAAGTTCCAGTCCGTATCTCACCGTACGTTAGACGCCGCCGCATGTCGGGAATTCTTCTAGCCATAGGAAGATATTACATGAACTTGTCTAAACAAGATTTGTACGGTAAAACATCAGGCAGGAGAAATCCTTTCAAGTCAAGAAATCATTTTAAATACATTTTCTTAAATATGTTTGCAATAATAAATAAATTGGTGGCGAAATGGCCTACATGTCGATTGTCAGACATGAAAGCTATATTTAGCCGTTCTGACATCTTTAAATTTAACTCGTACCCTGTTTAATCTTTGGTTCAATGCAAAGGTTTCCTTCACAAACTGTATTAATATTAAAATGTCAACTGCGTAAAATCAAGCAAAAAACAATAAATAAACAGTCCCATATCCAACTACCGTGAAACCGCACACTTTCTAATATAAGCGACTGAAATGAAATATAATAACCTGATGTTGATTATCCGATATGGCTTAGTGACAATTCATTGTACCAAGCATTTGGGTTATGAATAATGCAAGAGTGACTGAACAGCTTTACCACTGTTACCTTTGGATTTTGGTTGTTTAAACGCTCTTACATGTTTATTTATGGAGATATAGCTTTACGACGAATACGAGGCGCATTTATGACTTAACATTATTAAATGTACTAGTTTTGGAATTGTGTTTATAATTGGAAAAAGTTTGGATTTGCATTCCGGTCATATAGTTCACATATTCAGTGTAATTGATTATGGCAAATAAATGTAATTTGGGAAAAAAGTGAACGCGAATGTGAATTATATTTGGATGAACTACCCCTAGAAATACAAACCTAGCAATCATCAGCACGAGAAAGTTCAAATGCTTAAGGACGGAGTACTATTACTCGTATTATATTGGTTGAAGTTAACCCAGGTGAGGGCAGACGGCAAACAGACACTACTTCTGGGAAACTTCACAGTGGCAGCCGCCATGAACATATTCGAACCTGCTTCTGGTGGTAGTTGTGGCCGAAGAGCCGATGTAAGATCTGTGCAGCTTTTGGAGGCTATGAAATGGTATTTGCAGCGTATCAATGAACATGGCGAACTGCCGTTCAAAATAGGTACGAACATTTTATAAGAAAGAAAATATGCCACGGTCTGCCAATACTATTACTACTACTACTAGTGCTACTACTACTAGTGCTACTACTACTATTACTACTACTACTACTACTACTACTACTACTACTACTACTACTACTACTACTACTACTGCTACTACTACTGCTACTACTACTACTACTACTACTACTACTACTACTACTACTACTATTACTACTACTACTACTACTACTACTACTACTACTACTACTACTGCTACTACTACTACCTGGCAATAATAATACATTGACCTTATCGCAACATCCGGGCACTTGCGTCAGTTAGAGTTACATGCCCCTTGACGACGGTGAAAACAAAAGCGCTGTCGCCATTTTATTTGCATTGAAATATTTAACACTGCTCGCAATTTTCTTAAGTTAAGGCACATCTTCGCGACCATATTTTAGAATAAAAATACCCAGAAATAGAAAATCTTTCATAATAAATTTAATTTAATGAACGAACACAAATAAGGATGAAAACAAACAACCAATAAATTTTAAATATATGCAACATATAGTAGCTGATTTGAACCTCTATATTTGTTACCTTGTTACGTATTAAATAAATTCTCATGATAAATGTTATTGTTTTTATTTAATTCACACCAATTTCGACACTTTTTGTTTCCGCATGTTAGGTATTTGAATGCCCCTTTCTTCATCACAAACCGATTATCTCGTTATGATCGGATACTGTCCAGACAAAGAAAACACGGTGTCATAAAGCCAGCTGGGGACCTATACTTGGGGCTCTTCATAAACCACATGTGGTCATTAAACACAATTTATGATACCTCTATGTCATCTCTTGTCATACTGAGCAGTCATTTAAGCCAAATTTTTAATGCCGAAATAATTGAATATACAGTTGCTTTATAAAACACGTTGACACCTTAAATGAACATTTAATTAAATTAAATTAAATATTTTTCATTTGATTGTTTGCATCAGTCTTAAAATCGTGTAAGCTTTTGTATTCTGGTGTTTAATTGCCCCTTTGTTTTGCATAATCCGATTATCTCGTTTTGATCAAATATTGTCCAAACTTAACTGACAAAAAGGTGTCATAAACCACACTGGTTGGTCCAGACAGTGTCATTTAACACGATAGATGCCACTGTGTCTCCTCTTTCTGGAAGTATTAAGCAGTCATTTGGATGAATAATTAACGCCGATGTACTTAACAGTTGCTTAAATTAGATCTCTGACATGGTCAAATATAAAGTCATGTCCAATTTTGATTATCAGAAATTTACACCGTAAAGATACTAGCCCGATTAATTTATTAAAGTATTTAATAATTATAAAATTTACGTAAAAAAAACAAGTAACGTATTTAGCGTGTATCAGTTAATTAAAAAGACGTCATTCCGTATTAAGATTTAATGTTACGACAATAAACGATCGACATCATAAAAAAGAAATTACGTTTGACAGCAACGGGGGTAAATAATGTTTGAAAAAAAAAAATTTATACAGATATATGTGTGTTAATTTTAATATTTGTCACTCGCACTCATTACAATGAACACAACTAAGGCTTTCATTAAGTCATGTACCAGATGTCCCTACGTATTCTGATTATCAGAAATTTACACCGTAAAGATACTAGCCCGATTAATTTATTAAAGTATCAAATAATTATAAAATTTACGTAAAAAAAACAAGTAACGTATTTAGCGTGTATCAGTTAATTAAAAAGACGTCATTCCGTATTAAGATTTAATGTTACGACAATAAACGATCGACATCATTAAAAAGAAATTACGTTTGACAGCAACGGGGGTAAATAATGTTTGAAAAACAAATATTTATACAGATATATGTGTGTTAATTTTAATATTTGTCACTCGTACTCATTACAATGAACATAACTAAGGCTTTCAGTAAGTCATGTACCAGATGTCCCTACGTATTTTACAGCTTCACATTAGCATGATAAATTGACATAGTAGAAATATAATTATAATGTTCGAAGATGAATGAACCCTAAAGAACGACAATACTCATTACATCAACATCTACAAGGATACTCCCATTATTACAGAATAAACGAATTTACCCGGTGTCTCAGTGAGAAAGTTAATCATGAATGTCGCCGTACTCGATCATCGGCCACTTGGTCGGGTCATTTTTCCAACATCCAGCTTGCAATTTGTACGGACATTCATTAAGTCCAATTAGTTTTATTTTCTGATCATATCGGGCTTTCGAAGTGCAATCTAACCCTTCATAATAGTCAAAAGACATTTAAAACACCAATTACAGGACATTTAATTACCTATCGACTTCCCAATAGAAATGCAATTGACGAAATATCAGCAGAGGTGCTCAATCAGCGTAGTAAATCGACCGTATCTAGGGCATTGTTTTCACCGTCGCTAAGGGACTGCCCCTTTTGTGACGTCATCGCGATAAGGTCAATAATAATAATAATAATAATAATAATAATAATAATAATAATAATAATAATAATAATAATAATAATAATAATAATATAAATCATAATAATAGCAATACAGTATTACAAGAACGAATGCGAAGAATATAAATATAAAAAACAACAACGAATCAAGTCGTGGTATATTTGGATATTGTATGTGCACATACCGGAGAGCTAGCGGGCACCACTGAAAGTCGATGAAAGCTTTCAATGAATTAGCATAAATATGAAAAGGCACATATAACATTTAAGCGGCTAATCGATTTAAAGGTATCTAGTTTAAACATGACTTTGAATTCGAACCCCAGGACTCGAAGCATTTGCAACATGCAGGAGCGACCAGAGATCTGCGCTTTATGGACTTGACCTTATGGCCCGATCCTTGAAAGCATCAGCGGAGATTTCAGACATCATCGCAGGTAAACGTGTAACACACAGTGCTTTAATATGTGTCGTGTTCTGAGAAAACTGGGCTTAATGCATGTGTGTAAAGTGTCGTCCCAGATTAGCTTGTGCAATCCACACAGGCTCATCAGGGACGGCACTTTCCGCTTTTATGGTATTTTTAGTTTCAAGGAAGTCCCTCCTTACCGAAAATCAAGTTTAGGCGGAAAGTGTCGTCTCTGATTAGCCTGTGCGAACTGCACAGACTAATCTGGGACGACACTTTACGCACATGTATTAAGCCCAGTTTTCTCAGAACACGACTCATATAATCATGAACACTCATAACCACCGGTTGTTACCCATGCAATCTCCTCTTTGTTGAGGTTCATTTAAGTTAAGAACAAGACTTGGCGTCAGTGATTAGAGCCTGTGCTTTAATTATATGACTTGAACCAAGTCACCAGCTACATTACTTTCCAATATGTAAATGTCTTGAAACTTAGGCTTACCTACTGACTTTATTCAATTGCAATCTGTAGAAGGAAAGGAAATTAGTGGTGACACACCATCATCTTCAAAATCACATCTTTAAATGGTCTCGAAAGTCCCCCAAACCACAAGCCACATGGTATTCAAATCTATACATGACGTGGTTCCATCTCAAATGAAAATCTAAATAGTAAGCTTCTACTTTGTTGGATGAATACTTGGGAGTATTATACAAAATAGGGGAACAACTTTATGGAGGTTAAGAAAAGTGTTTTTATTCACATGATTTTTTAATTCAACCTGTTGATTTTCAGGTGGGTCGCTTTCCGTTGGAAGGCACGTTCACGCTAGATGTAGACAAGTTGGTCTTCCAGGAGAGTAAGGTTACATCAGTGTGCTTGGAAGAGCGCCACTGCGCCACCTGCAAACCCTTCTCCGTCGATGACACTACAGTGAGTTTGCCCAAGTAAGATATGAATTAGCTCACAGGCGCCACACCGAAAATAATCCTATTTGTCATCATCATCATCATCATCATCATCATCATCATCATCATCATCATCATCATCATCATCATCATCATCATCATCATCATCATCATCATCATCATCATCATCATCATCATCATCATCATCATCATCATCATCATCATCATCATCATCATCATCATCATCATCATCATCATCATCATCAGCAGCAGCAGCATCATCATCATCATCATCATCATCATCATCATCATCATCATCATCATCATCATCATCATCATCATCGTTATTCCCTTGATTAGTATGTTCGTTGTGTTCGTTGGTGATGATGACGGACGATGATACTGAGATCCTCTGTCAGGCGTGAGCTCCTGAGAGCTTCTCGACGATTATGGTGATGCATACACTGATGTTGGTATGGGTGTTAATCGTGATCTTCCAAGTCTCCGTTCAGACGTCCAATATATATGCACCTGCTCTTTCATAGAGTCTCTGAGTTTACCACTGATGCTACCCTGGAGGTCAATGTTATTAACGAATCTCAAAGTAAAGATGGGTCTGCCACCGATGGAAATATAGGCGTGATGGTTTTGGGGGGTCCGCTGCATGATTTTCTCAAATAAAGAGTTAATAAATCGGAGGAGAAAAAACACTCGTGACGGACACCCGCTGATGTCCTGAAGAAGTAAACATTCAGTTAATTGAGACGAACTGCGTTGCTGGCATCTCCTTAGAGTTCTTGGATTACTTGCACCAGCCCTTCGTAAATGTTGAATCCTCCCATAACATGCCATGGGAGGTCATGCCACACGCGATCGATTGAGAAGGATTTCGTAACGCCGATGCGCATAGTAAAATTGCAGGTTTTTTGTTAGTGATGACTGTGCAGTTAAAGCCAGCTCTGAATTCAGGTTTCACTTCCACCAGCAATTCAGTGGCCTCAATTTTTAATCGGTTGACGATTATGTGTAGCATACATTTGCTAGAATACTTGACGAGGCTAATTGTGCGGTAATTTTCGAACAGTTTGAAGTTACTTTTTGTCGGAAGGGGAAATGATCAAAGACTGGGTTGACTGGGTCTACTCCTAATCAGCTAGGAAGTGAAGTTGTCCAGACGCAGAGATTGTCCTGTTTTCAGACTACGCACTGCCTTATCAACATTGCTTTTAGTATTGGCGTCGTCAGTTTCTGTTCTGGATTATTCTGTAGGTGACTGGGGTCTTGTTAAAGCAAGAATTTCAGCATTGCAGTAAAGGTTGTTGCAGTATTCAGTCCACCTGTTCAGGATTGCGGACCCTCGGTCAGGAAGCTCCCGTCAGCCTCTGCTACAACACTAACCTTTGGCTGACAGGTCTTCGGTAGGATATTTAAGGTGCTGTAGGTCCTCTAACTGATACCTGTGGTCATCTCGTTGTCAATGTTGATACCTTTCTTCTAATTTTACGTCTACTTGTCTTGCACCTGCTTCCAGAACTCCCGTTTCGCTTTCTGGTTTTCTGTCCTAGATTCCAGGTTAGTGAACTTCTCATGTTTTAGCTCGTTTCTTTTCTCACAGAGGTCCATGATGTCGGTCATCACCCATGGCTGCTTCTTTCTTTTCTCTCTCCCAAGAACTTTTTCGGCCGATGATAGCAGGGCCTCTTTGATGCTGTTGAAGATGGCATCTATGTCGATAAAGAATCTATAACAACAAAAAATTCCACGATTGGAGTTAACACTAATAATTATAAGATAGTAAATATTCCGCTTGTTTCTATATGTCTTGTATTTTTATTTTTTAAATATTATTTGGTATGAATGTTATCAAAACTTATGCTTTTCAAATACAAATACCAATACTGCTCGTACTTCAATTCATTAATAATTAAGATACATGTAATCCATATAATTAATAACCTGTGTCAAAGTTGGAGTATAAATAGTGCTGTCTGTTTTATCGCATCATCAACAATACAATTTATATGATACCTTTTAGTGTATTTCAGAATTTTTTAATAAAGAAGTCAAGCGCAGTAAATTGACTTTGTTTTCGTAACGTCATTTGAAGTTTCAGTTCAGTTATCATCGAATTGATATGTTTGCTTTTGTAATAAATACAAACAAATGCTGAAACGATGGCATAAATAGTGTTTGAACACACATATGTGTATTTTCTCCAAACGAAAACCTTAACAACTCGAAAAGACTCGTTATAAAGTTCTTTAGCATCGCTAAATTGACTTATCTGTGTACACCACTTACCTTAAAGTATCTGTATTGCTTTTGATAACATATTGTGTAAAAAAATTGAACAATGTGGTCTTAACTGGTAGCAATAGGGTTAAGGTTTCTTGCGTAAACTATTTTATATTTCTGTCTGTCATTATTAGTTACACCGTTTGTAACTGACGGTGTATGGAATATGCACTCTCAGTAATTTCGTTCGCTCTTGTATGGTAATAAATTACTGAGGTAGTATATCCCATACACCGTCAGTTACTTTTGGTGTAACGAGTATATCTCAACCGACTACTCGATTACTCGGTTAGTATGGAAATTACTCGGGTATTAGGGAAAATACTCCATGGGCACGTTGCCGCTCTAAGCCAATCGGATTAGGTCACTTTTGTAGGAATTGAGATATACTCTCATACCGCATGTACACGCACGTGCAGCAATAACAACCCCTTTAGACGTCTTTATTTACTCCTTTCACAACGAATTCAGTATGCAATCAAGAGTGTATCGGTAAATCACACGTACATTTTGAAATCACTGTATTTCCTGTGCTGTGCATACGTATGACATTTTGTGTTATTTTAAGTTTATAAGGTCATTCACGCCTGAAGTTAGATTAAATGAGGACCCAGAGTGTGTATCAGCACTCCAACTAAAATGACTTACAAGACTAACAAGCGTTGGGACGTATATGTTTACTAAAAACATAGTGACCGGAGTATACGTAGTTAACACCACCTTTTCAATAAGGTTACTACCGACCAAAGTCACATGTTGCCAGGGTGTTAAACCAGGGTCGTCTAGGTTACAAGCGCATGTACCAACATTTATACAAATTACAGATAATCTTTTCAATTATGCAAACATGTTATTTTCTGTCGACGCAAATATAAACAGTGATTGGTCGACTCAAGTATTGATTCACAAATGTAAATTTATAAAATGTTTTTTTTCGTTCAAGGGAGGTTAATGGTGGCATAAATGCACTAGGAACCTTATTCGGTGTTGCCGTTCTTGCGGTAATATGCCTTGTGGTGGCGATATTCTGTTTGCGGAAAGCACACATCAAAGACAAAGGTAGAACATATTTTCATATGGCGTGCAATGTATATGAGAACATATTCTTAGAAGATAGCAATGGAGGCTGTTAAGTTAACGGATACTGTATTCGTGTATATCTTTCATTTTAAATGTGTTAAACTAACATACATATTTTGATTTATATCTTCCAAATACGATTTAAGGGATTGGAACCTTTACCAGGCCGTCGATTACTCTCACAAACTTTGAGACTATTGTGCATTTTTATTAAATGATTATAACTAGTATAAGCTTAGAAAATTATGACATCAAGTACACTTGTTTATCATCTTATCTTTTCAGACAGGATTTATCTCAACCCGATAGAGACCGATCAGCGTCGCCCGGGCTACACGAACGCACAGTACGATGAGCGCCAGTTCGAGCAGGGTCCGATGGAAGGCGGCCCCCCTGCAACATCGGCCGGCGGTAATTGGCAAGAGTCACGAGGAGACGCCGCCGCGCTCTCACGCCGGCAGCAACGAGGCGGAGACCCAGAGTGGTACTTTCCATGAAATTCAACCGGAGGAAGAACAGCAAATGAGCGACGTGTCGACAAGATTTACAACATTTTAATGATGTCATATCGTTCGTTTTGTTTTACATTATTTCTATAACTACACCAATATTTTTTAGGGTTCCTTGTACTAGTATAGCAATTTATTGATCTATCAACAAAACACGTGTGCTACTCTAATGACGCTTCGTTGCCTCATTCCACAATTATATATTTAATATATAACTATTATATGTTTACTCAAACAGTTATGTAACATGTGATTATTCATGTTTATTTACTTCGCATACTGTCTGATGACCAACTGTTTGTGATATTCCGGTACAGAATCGTCATATTCTGCCTCTAAAAAAATCCGCCAATCAAAATCAAAGAATTCTTCGATGCAAAATCACGTGCTTGGAAGCTTCGCCATGGCTAACATGAACATATGCAGAGACAGATGAATTTATCAAGCGTCTTAACTATGGTATTATGAAATCATTTGAAATCTGGCAAATCAATTAAAAAGTTCACGTGTTTTATTTGTAAATTGTTTCAAAATTAGATTCATTAAATTTAATTAAAACAATATAACAACTTTATTTGTTTTATTGGAAATGTGTTCGTTTTCAGACATATCAATTTACATGTATTAACTTTGAGAATATATTCGAAACTAGAGAAGTTCATTTTTCCCGCAGGTTGTTTAAGTAGTAGAAACGCATATCTGTGCAAACCTGCACAAACACAATATACAAGACAAGGCAAGTAAATCCTTACCGCCGCTAACAAATTGGAAAAATACACGTAACATGCAAGACGGCGGATGACACTTACATATCAACAAATGTTCAAAATCAAGGAATTATTCGTTAAATAAAGTCAACCCATATGCAAAGAGTATTGCTTATAGCAATAGCCAAAAAAATCTATTTGTGGCCCGGTTACATTAATGAAGAAAGATACAAAAAGTTCTTTTTATTTTTTGTGTGGCAATAAATTCCCATTCAATTTCTGCGACGAAATCCGAACATTTACGAGCGAACGCGAGATTTGCCTCGAGCAATGTCGGAAGCATGCCTTAGTTTACCCTTTTTCTACTGGAGTTTGAAAAAAGGTCACTTGTATTTATTTATAACTTGTTTGAATTTCAAAGGTCGTTTGTGCAATTTAAATTGTTACATTTTTCATAAGTTTATTAGTTCAAATAGCGTGTACTGTATTGTTTTGTATATGTTTTTTAAATGATTTGTATGCAATCGCATGTACCTGACTCTAAAAGAACTGCGCAATATATTTCGTATAAAACCGTGATAATAAATACAAATAGTTTGCATATATTATGCAAATTTACGCATACCGTATGAAACCGATTCTGACTCGATATTATCCGTAAAACAAAACAAGATGACATCGTACAACGATTGTTTTCACTAAAAAGTTGCAGAATGCTTGTATTTTAACTTTTTTACACCACTTGTGCTTGAATAAGGTCTTCCTACGGTAATTAGCCTTTGAACGGCACTTAATGTTGCTGGAAGTTGTGTATATATCATTATAGTATTGGGCAGTGTTTCATGGATATTTAATCACAATGTACATGTGACTGTTTGACAACAAATGAAATAAAATATGCCAACCTCAATAGTTTGTTCATCGCATTCGATTTAAATACTTTCTAGGAATCTATTAACAAAATCACACATAATTTTTTTTAACGTTTGTCACAGAAAAAAATATTATAAACATGTACACACAAGCGAAAAAGCACTCAATACTCGGAATTATGTCTGAAAAATCACGTTGTTTATAGATATTCTTCGATGGAAATGTGTGCACTCATAAAGTGCTGTAACGTGCTCTAGCCCTCTTTTGAAAATAGGCTCGGGCCAGGCTAGCTTGCCTGGTAGAGTGATGAAATCAATGGATCGTGAGTTCAATCTGTCGTGCAATTATTTCTACTCCATTCTGCCCCAGTACTCTGAGTCATACATGATTTCAAGTTTTTTCATTCCCTACTTGTGATTTAAGTATAACAAGTGTATGTTACTGCCGTCAGCGCACTAAGGACAGTAATTCTCTTAAATCGGCTAGGCTTGTCCAGACAAGATTTTCAGATTAACGAACCGCTGTGATATGGCTATACTATAGTTAAATGGTGCTGAATTCCTACAATCAAAACTAAATAGTACACGTATCTTCAAAACAGAAATACAAACCTGTGAATTGTCGCGCCTGGGAACCAATGTAGGCTGGCCTTACTTCCCCCTTCTGCACCTCGTGTTCGGGAATGTTAACCACGAGCCAATGAAGCATCTCGCAAAACTGTGGATCGGCTCTTTATGGGGTATCCTGATCTGGTGTGGTAAATAAGCGATAGTTTTATAAGTAAAGGTGCATATCGACGTTAATTTAACAAAATATTTTCAGACATATAAACTGTGCATATTCTTATTTGTTTTTACTTGTACAGTCCAACCTGTTTACAGCGGCCAGCAAAGAAAGAGACCAAAGTTGCTGTTATACACAGGCGGGTAATTGTGTGTGGTTGGTCCGGTGAACCAATGGTTTCTGCCTTTAAAATAAGTGAGACCATACTCACCGGCAAACCTATACGATTTTCCCCGAATTATTGGTTCAGAAATATTGACTAAACGAGCAGAAGCCTCGGTAAAACACTTATAAAAGAGATCACACAACCCACTGTAATCTGTGTCAATTTCCCGACGCTTTAAACCCACATTTCCAGTCGACTCATTCTCCTCAATTATGTCATGCCCACAGTCTGCACTTATGAACGTCAAACACATAACTCATCTACAATCACACGAGAACTGTTTAATCTTTTTAAACAGTTTCCCACATTTTATTGTCCATCAAACGTGAGGAACTTGCGTTTACAATTCTTTGTTAATCCTTAGTTTATTAATTGCATTGCGTGTCAAATTGTTGTGTACGCTAGAATGCTCATTTAAAGAATGATCCCTTAGTGATATTTTAAAGTCCATATTTAGCTTACCTCCCTCAAAGCTGTAATTACAAATAAGCTGTCATTTAATTAGCGGTAATATACTAAATGATCACAGGAAAACAAACACAATCAATACACTATTACACGGTTACCACAGTTCACCGCATTTATCATATCAATAAAAGTTACCTATTTCAGAAGTCGCAAAATAGACACACAATAGACGATATAACGTCTGATATAAGAGACAACAATATGTTTACTTTCGAACCTCAAAATGAAGTCCTCGTGACTGCTAAACAGAGACTTTTAAATGGCTTTTTGTGTAAACTATAACGGCCTCTGGTCGCTTAAACCAGGTAACCGTTATATTAAGATCTACTAAAGCATGATTTTCATGGGAGGGGAATCTAACCAGGTGACCGCGATACACAGGTGACCGCTAAGTCAGGTTGGACTGTATCTATAAGCAATATTGTTTTCAGTAAGTTTGCATAATGTATGTAATAAACTTTATTGTTCAGTACTTAAAACACATCGATACTCGTCTATTATCAAAAAACGGGTGCATTTGACACCCATAGACAAGTAAATAAATGTATGACACAAATCTTCGTGGTCGTCGTCGTTGTTGTTTCAATGTCATCATCATCATAATAATAAGTATAATCATCATCATCATCATCATCATCATCATCATCATCATCATCATCATCATCATCATCATCATCATCATCATCATCATCATCATCATCATCATCATCATCATCATCATCATCATCATCATCATCATCATTAGCATAATGATGTCATCAACGTCATGTGTTAAGACATGCAGGCTTTGAATTCGATGATGAGTGGGGGTATGAAAAGTAGGAACATGAGGAGGAGATTTAATAGTGGAATCAAAAATGATAAACCACCGCTACCCAATTTTATGTTTTAATCTCTAAAACAAGTCAGAGGACAATATATTAGCGGTTATGTCGATGTTAATGATGTAGCCTGTTTAGTTTCTCCCTAAACGTCCGTTTACTTCTGCTGCCAGCTCTACTTTTGCATCCACCCTCTATCAATTCTTAACACGATCGTTAGCACATATTCGCGTTGCTGTAAACTTTGCATTGAGTAATAGTTTTCGCGTAATTTTGGCATGTTTTTTGGCGTTCTTTTACGATATTGAGGTCACCGATTCTGTGTCATATTTTATTTTCAATGTTTCTTGTCAGCCTGTAGAAAATGCTGATTGATGACATGAGTATGATAACAACTTTCATAAAAGTTATGGTACGTTAAAATTAATTTTGTTGGTTCTTTCATTTCAACAAAAAATGCATCGTTCATGCTTCAAGTACGTATTTCTCGGGTGTGTACATGTGTGCAAGCACGTTCATGTATTAGTTTATATGTGCGTGCGCGATGTATGTGTGCATTTGTATGTGCTAGTGTGCTAGTTTGCACTAACAATCTAATCAAGCAACGATTATTTTATCATTACAAACAACACTGGTACAGTATGATCACTAATTCATCAAGACATAATACATATTGTCGCATCAAGAATACTTCTAATACAATTTCTTTCTGGATATCTTTACAAATAAAACATTTTAATTAGTAATAACTTAAATCCACCTATAATCACATAGATAAAAAAAGAACGAGGTCGATACCATAATATTGCTCGGGTTGACCGAAAAATAACTTCTGCAAATGATATTTAAGCTGGTAGATAAATGTGCTCATCATGTGGTCCTGAGATTAAACTATATAAAGTTGTCGCTTTTATTGAAAGTACAGTCCTGTGTACAACCGAGCTCAGTTGAAAGTCATGTAGTAACACGGATTTGGAAAATAGGTTATAGTATGGTTTATTAAAAAAAAACATTGAATAAATGTAAAGTAAAACATGTTTGTAAATATACTAAGTGAAAGTTTCTTTGGATCATTTTAGGTACAGGTATACAATAGATATTATTGTCTTAAAATTTATAACTTTTAATCTAATTCTAAAAGGGACCGTTTCACAGATTTTTGCATGTATTGAAGTTTGTCATTAAATGCTTTATATTGATAAATGTAAACATCCGATCTAAATAGCTGCAGTAAAAAAAAATCAAGAATAAAATTAATGAAAGAAAAAAAGTAACCCTCAACTGGGCTCTAACCACTGACCCCTGGAGTAAAATTATTTCGCTTAGACCACTCGGCCATCCGTGCTCATACAATGAGTGATGTATTTTATATTTGATATAAGCAATCCTCGTAGTATCCCACAATATAACGACAACAACAGAACTGTCCAAATTAAGTACTATGATAAATGCAGCCACTTACATGGAATAGTCATGTAATTAAAAATCAGTTTTGGTCAAAATACTATTATAAAATGGAATCATTGAGGACTTGCATGCCCCATTATTAATTCCGAGGTCGCCTATAACGAATACCGTCTTTTGTATACCAACCACACAATTTGGCTATCCACGGGGCCACGCATCGGTCTATCACGAACTAGTTATCAAGTCTTGGATTGCCTCAACTAACCAAAGTCAAGACCCAGCTATTCTAGTTATCTTCAAAATGTGGTGTAAGGTGAAACGGGTATATCCGGACACGTGTTAGGGTGTAAATAAAACCGCTTATAAGTGTTGCGCATATTATCTTTGAACAATATATTCACTCGGTGCTCAGAATATCGAGACATATCCTCATATTAAAAATAAATCGAACCGCGGATGTACATTGACAAGACGTGTGTGGTAACCGTGTTTCGGTTTCCGTTTTAAGATTTATGAGTTTTCTGAATTATAAAATACGATCTTAAAAATCTGATGATACACTGTTACATTACTTTGTACCGTTATTGTTTAAGTATATATACTTTGTATGTGAGCCCATATCTTAAGTGTATTAGTCAATATCTTTAGTATGTGAGTCCACATTGTTAGTGTGTGGGTTCATATTGTCATCGAATTAGTCTATATCTTTAGAGTGTAAGTCCATATAGTTTTTATGTGAGTCTCTACTGTTAGTGCATGAGTCCATATCTTTAACGTTTTTGTTAATATCGCGTGTGTCGTAAGTGTGGTAGTCGATATCGGTAGTGTGTAAATCAATCACGTTAGTGTGCGAGTTCATATCATCAGTGTATGAGTCCATATGTTAAGCGTGCATGTACATACTGTGAGTCCACACTGTATATGTATAAATCCATATCGTTAGTATGAGATTGCATATGGTCAGTGTATGCGTCCATATTGTAAGTGATCGAGTCCATATCGTTAGAGTTCGATTTCATAGCATAAATGTGAATTATGCGTTGGCATATAGTTTTTTTATTCGACTGACTGATTATGAAATAGATTCGTTATAATTGTTACTTCGTCGTGTATAACATATGTTGGTCACGGTAGACACGCATCTTTAACATTAACCTGTTTCCCGGCAACTTTGAGTTTTCAAGGGTTTAAATATTTTCGTATTTAAATGCTATTAAATTTATTGCCTTACACAACTAAAATATTAGATTAAGTTTAAAATTAGAAACGAATACATGAGTATTCGCTTTCTCGGTTTCGAATCCAGAACCTTCATGAGCTTATTCTAACGCGCCGCCACTGAGCAACACAATCTTATTTTATTACGATCGCATTTTACATGTTTTTTAGCAATACAGGTATTTCAGTAATAATTGGTAATACGGGTTACAATCGCTTAACTATTTTACCGATTACGATCGATTATTATCCATAAATGAATCGATATTTAAAACATTTTTTTTTAATCAGGAGTTATTTGCTTATTTGAATATTATGTAAAAACACAAACAAAAAACTGTGATTTCACCGAACTGCGAACAAGCCCATTTAAATCGACGCGGAAATCGTTTAATTGTAACCGTTTTCTACTCGTAATTATTAGCAAGTATTTACTGAAATGTGTTATTTTATTTTTGTGTTTGGACAATAAAGAGCGTGCATCAATAACTCGTGTCATGCGAAAACGGGTATTATGCCATGTCCGCCCAGCGAAGCCCAAACTTGAACTGTCCGCTAATGAAACCACAGAACCAATTCTGAATTATCAACCTTTGACACTATGTGGATGAGTCTGTAAAACTGGTTTATTGAAGTAACAATTAAACATAAACATAACATTGGCCGTGGATTTGTGGATCGAAACATCCCCAACAATAACCACATGGTCAAATCCGTTACGCAACCATCCTTCCTCCATGATTTTAAGTTCCTTGGTTAATAATTAGAATTGAAACTATCGATATTCCCAAACAAAAAACTATCTTTCTGGAAAATAAGATGGAAAGTGTAGAAAAAATATATGCTACACCGCACATCTCCGGCCAAAAAACACTAATTATCGTAAAGTTTTGTAATATTTCTACCCACCTAAGAACCCCCACCCTTGTCCATATTCCAGCAATCATGTATAGCAAATCCCTTTTTTATATATAACCGGAAGTTTATCATTTACAAAATATACTTGCTTTGTTATATTGCCCTTATTGTATGTTTTGTATACTTGAGTGAAAAATAAACGTTTTGTTCTGTTGTGTTCTGACACTATGTGGATGAGTCAGGTCAAGACGAAAAATCGACGAACATTATCACATATTATGGGGAATTTTAGCCGATGTAAATTGTCTAAATGTATCACTGTAACATCGGTTTATTGAAATAACAACTAAAAATTATAATATCATTGACCGTATTAGTTTAAATCTTTAGTTTAATTTGTGTCATTGTGTTCAATTAACACTCATTTTACCGTGATGCAAAACAATATTTCTGCAAAACAAAACACAAATTGTATTTCCGAAATTCTATCTACATGGTGATGTCCGGTGTTCTCTTAACTCGCGGAGTGGGGTGGGGTATATGCACATAGGCTTCGTTGAAAAGCAGTAACGGTTTATTAAGGCTTTATAATTTGTTGATTAACGCATGTTTTGACACAATGTATGCTATACTGCAATGAAACTGCGTTCAATATTGTTTTGGTTTGTGCCAGGCGGACTATCTAAGAACAAGACGGGTGCCTGAGTACCATGAAACCTTGCGTGATTTTATATCAAATAGGGTATCTCCTGACAACACAACACGACTTTCATATAATTAGCAATGTTATTGTTGTCCTATTTTCAAGCATGTTTTTAATTAGAAACAATGTTGCATTGATGAAATCATTCAGGAAAAAAGCAAAAAGAAAAGTCTGATATAAATATTAGAGATACAAGCCTCCACTCGAGCTAACCCCAACAAATACATGAACATTTAAATACAAAGTATCCCCCTCTTCTGAACATGTATGTTCCAATATTAACCTTAAAAGGTAACGGATTGATTATCAATATTTATGTCCAAATGACTCTATAGATATGCAAGTTATGACACTATATATAATTATCAAAGCATAGCAACCAACAATAAACAATGTCAACGCTGCACTAAGTCTATTTACTGGCATTTGTTTGGGAAACATCAATTAGCAAATACCGAGTGGTTAAACTTGAGGACATCGGATATAAAGATATTGATAATGAAAATACAAACGGTTAATATCGATATCGAGTCGCGTCGTTCCAGAATGTATATTTAACATAGTATGGTATTAATATTTTGTCTCAATAAAAGGATTTCGAAAGTACATAGTTATTGTTTTAAAAACCAAAGCATATCTCTTCATTTAATTTTCCCTAAGTAGTAGTAGAAGTACTAAGAGTAGAAAAAGTAGTATTAGTAGTACTAGTCGTAGTAGTTGAGGTGGTGTTGGTGGTGGTGGGGATGGTGATGGTAGTTGATGTGGTGGTGGTGCTGGTGTTCGTAGTAGTAGTAATGGTGGTAGTTGTGGTTGTGGGGATGTTGGAGGTGGTGGTGGTAGTAGTATTAGTATTAAAAGTATGAGAAGTATTAGCAGTAGTAGTAGTAGTAGTAGTAGCAGTATTAGTAATAGTAGAAGTAGTAATAGTAGAAGTAGTAGAAGTAGTAGTAGTAGTAGTAGTAGTAGTAGAAGTAGTAGTAGTAGAAGAAGAAGAAGTAGTAGTAGTAGTAGTAGTCGTAGTAGTAGTAGTAGTAGTAGTAGTAGTAGTAGTAGTAGTAGTAGTAGTAGTAGTAGTAGTAGTAGTAGTAGTAGTAGTAGTAGTAGTAGTAGTAGTAGTAGTAGTAGTAGTAGTAGTTGTAGTAGTAGTAGTAGTAGTAGTAGTAGTAGTAGTAGTAGTAGAAGTAGAAGAAGAAGTAGAAGGAGAAATAGAAGTAGCACTAGTAGTTATAGTATTGGCAGACCGTGGTATATTTTCTTTCCAATAAAATGTTCTTACCTATTTTGAACGGCAGTCCGCCATTTTCATTGATACGCTGCAAATACCATTTCATAGCCTCCAGAAGCTGCACAGATCTTACATCGGCTCTGTGGCCACAAGTACCACCAGAAGCAGGTTCGAATATTTTCATCGCGGCTGCTACTGCGAAGTTACCCAGAAGTAGTTTCAGTTTGCCGTCTGCCCTCACCGGTTTGTAACATCGGTTTATTCGAATATTCCCCAAACAAGGAAAGCTTGCTATCCAGCGTTGCCAATCGTCTTGCTCTTTGTGTGCTACTGCATCATCCCAGCCTATTGTCTTTCTACAGAGCTGTTGTATGATTATTTTCGCTCGCAATGTCACTGGGGTAACAAATCCAAGTGGGTCGAAAATAGTATTAACTATGGAAAGGATGCCGCGTCTTGTCAGTGGCTTATCAGCTATTTTTATTTTGAATCTTATTTCATCGTCATTGACATTCCAATTAACTCCTAATGCACGATCACACGGAAGCGCGTTTTTTGGGTCAAGACTAATAACCGTAGCTGCACGTTCAGATTTCTGAATTGTATTGAGTACCGCTCTGCTGTTGCTGATCCACTTTGTAAATCTAAAACCTCAAATTTTCCCCAATGATTGCAGATCCGATGCTTACTTCGACGCGTTGTCTTCTGAATCCAGTGATTTCAGGCAGTCATCTACATAGAAGTTTCTATGTACGGTATCTACAGCTTCGTCTGGGAATGTTCCCGCGTTATCACTGGCTGTTCTTCTCAATGCGTACGCCGCGTAGCTAGGAGATGAAGTGGCGCTAAACAAGTGTACCTGCATACAATAAGTTTTCGGACTTATGGAGATGTCCCCACCAGGCCACCATGGAAAGCTAAGTGCGTCACAGTCTTCCTCACACACGCGGACTTGATGGAAAATGGCTTCTATATCTGCAGCTATGGCTATCTTTATCTGACGAAATCTGATAAGTACACCAACAATGTTTATCATGTCAGGGCCCTGCAGAAGTTAACTATTCAACGAGATGTCCTTGTATTTCGCGGAACAGAGTCAAATACCACACGTACTTTTCCCGGTTTATTAACGTTGGTCACAGATGGTGGGGTAGATACCATATCCGCTTGCAGCGTGTATCTTTGTCTTCTACTTCTTTCGCGTATCCTTTGTCAATGTAATCTGTAACTATTTTGGTGTACATTTCATGCAATGTTTTGTCGTTTGAAAGTTTTCTCTTCAGTTGGTTAAGACGTGCGTGCGCCAACGCCAAATTATTCGGTAGTATAATGTCGTCTGCTCGCCAAGGAAGTCCCATCTTATAGTGACCATCCACGTGCGACGGGGTTTAATCCATAATACGCAAGGTTCTCCTATCTTCAACTGGCATCGACACTTTCTCGCAGTGTGATGCGTCGTTGAAATCTGACGTCCACATACGTTCAAGTTGCTGTTGCAATATAACGTCACTTGATTGACCAAAGTTGATATTCGCTGTTTCTTTGGGGTGCTCGGTTCTATGCTGGCTCGAGGGACTGGTCCACGAACTGCCTATCCAAGTCTCGTCCGTATCGCATATGGTTCGTGGCTGAATCCGGAACGCACTTCCAGGGGTATATGTGCTTCGGGGAAATCAGTGCCGATCAATAGTAGGACTTGGTTTACTTTCACTTTGGGAATATGCATGTCGCACAAGTGTGGAAACCCGCTTATGTCATCAGACGTCACAACAGACCGCGTGGAGATTGGTAACTGCTTGACCGTCCAAACGTTATTTAGCTGAACGCTGCCGCCGCTTTCGGAAACAGGACTCACACTGAGGTCTACTTCCTGTCCATGACTAGTACTTCCGGTCGAGCTTATAGTCGCTATCTGGAAGGTGACCGGTCTATTGTGGAGTTTCAACTGCTGGATCAATCTCTCATCACAAAGTGTCTTGTCTGCACCATTGTCGAGCAGGGCATACGTTTGACAGAAGTGACCGTTCCCACCCTTAATAGTTACAGGTATAATTCCCAAACATGTCTTAACAAATGACCCATTTACGGCTGCACAATTAACAGAAGGTTGCGAAACAACATTTTCTGGTTTAATCAAATTATGCAACAATGAATAATATTTGCTTGTACAATCAGATACAGTACACATTTTATTACATCTTCATTTTCTTGACATACGATTGCGTTTAATGCAATTAAACATAGTTTGCATTTTGCGACATACTTCTTTCTATCTTCTGAAGACATACCTCTGAACTTATCACAAGACGCTAGGTCTGTACATGCACCTGAACAGCAATACCATTTTTTATCATATCTATGTGCTTGACTTTCTGTGGATGTAGAAAGGGTAGTGACTTTCCCTTTAACAATATTACCTGACGGACCATGAGGCGGTTTACTGTCTCGGACATTTTCTTTTACAACATCTATACCATACACCGAGCTAGCCACTCGTGACCTTTCATCAACGAATTTTGTTAAATCAAAGAAACTAGGTTCCCTGCCTTACTCCAAAATAGACTGTGCTATGTCTGCCCATATAGATCTCAAATGCATTGGGAGACGTCTAACAATTCGCCTCAAATTCTCAGAGTTATCTATAGCAGACTCAAACGCTAGTTGTGAAAGTGTAATCTGGCATGTTTGCATATCAAGCGCTAACTTGGAAAGCTCTTTCACATAAGAGGCCTTTACTTGAGGACCGTGTAACAACTTATCAATGTGACTTTTTGCTATAACATGCGGCCTTCCATAGCGAGACTACAAAATCGATTTAGCTTTGCTATACCCTGCATTTGCGTCTAACAATACACAATCTTCTATGCATGACCTCGCTTCACCTGTACAGTATTGTATCGAATAACTAAATTTAAGTCTATTATCACGTACTTTGCACTCTAGATTTGTCTCGAAGTTCTTTATTAATGTGCAATAGTCAAGTGGAGAACCACTAAATGTTGATAATTCGAGTTTGTGCAAATTATAAACCCTTGAAGAATTAAAGCAAGTCGTTCAACGTCCATACCGGAAGCACTGTGTCTGCTATCTCGCTGCGTCAAGCGCTCACCGGAAGGTTCGTCTGCTGCGTCGCGATTCTCCGTGAAACCACCGTATAGTCGACGTGATGTAGAAGATCTGTCCGTTTCAATAATCGGTGAAGTGTGCTCACGATATACGTCGTATTCGTGTTTCGCCGTACCTTCGTCTGCCCATACATATTCCTCCTGCCTCGCTTCCGCCACGATGCTTTCTTTTGCAAGAAGACGTGTCTTATCTTGAAGCTCCTTTTGCAAGGATTCTAATTTGAGCCTTTCTCTCTCTAAAGATTGATGTTCTTTCAACGTTTTAAGTTTTTGTTCCGCGATCCGCCGTTTCACTATTGCGTTTCTCAACCTAGATATTGATGATGCAGAACTTGATATAGAGTCCACTTACACGAGGGTCCATTGCGAGTATCGTTCTTTGAATTCGACAAAGTTTGTTTTACAACTTTCAAAACTTTTTTGTACTGCTACTTTGGTTTCCGGGTCTTCGCAAAGTTCTAAGTACTGGAAATGCACTGTTTGAATTCTTCATATTAGTCGCACAGTCTGTCGAATAGCTCCCTCACTCGTATTGTGTTTTCTGGTGATAACATCCGTGTTTCTAGTTCATTATATAATCTGGTTAACTGCCCAAGATGTGCGGCTCGACTTTCCTTCGCTGTTGTTACTTCCATTTTGTTGAATTTATATCTTTAGTTGCGTTGACAGTTCGAGAATTGTTCGGGATTTGGGATCGTCAAGTTATTATATTACAACACTCGAGAGATGCGCCGGTTTCAACTCTTTTATTCATGGCGTTACATGGCGATTTTCTACAAATAGAGATATGAAAATAGAAAATACCAGTTTCAAATCGTTTTCAAATTACAATTGCTAATACATAAACATAGATAAACATAAACATAGATAAAATGTTCAAAAATTTTTACTCTTTCATATCATGTAGATCTAATATCCAATAGTACATAAAAACTAAACTATCGTATGTAATTAATTATTACTTAAAACAAAATGAAATGTGCGTGTATAATAAAAGATATCTCAAAAATCTTAACGAACATTGGTTTCTTATAACGTATTGAGCTTCAAATCCTGAATAATTATGTGTTTGTCTTATTATCGGCCGTTGTCGTCAACTTTTGTTTTTCTAATGGCTGAAGTTTGTTATGTGTCTGCGACGTAAAAAAGGTAGCGACGTTCACTTGACATCATACGTTTTAGCGCCAAAAATAAGAGCGCGCTAAATATAAGTTAACATTTTAAAAATCTAAAAACTAAGAATTTAAAATATATTTAATTCCTACATCTTGTATACATGTAATTATACAAAGTTTGATATTTTTAGTTTCCTTTAATAATAATGGGTGTTAACCTTGGGCGTTTTGATATTTCATCGCGCATGTAAATAATGTAAAATTGACTCTTAAGGTAAAAATGCAATACATGTCGGTAGACAACAGCTTAATTTGCTCACGAGTATATGTCAATTATATTCTTATGTGAGATTGATAATTCATCTTATAGGTGTGTGCAAGGCGTCTTTATTAGTCATGTATTTATGTAATGCAAAATATGTGCAAGTACTAGCTGTGCTCTACAGAATTGTAGTATTTTTTATTACTGTATTGTTGTTTACTATTGTCAAAACAAAGGGATTCCAAGTAGATTATCTCATTTCAAAACTCTAAGCAAACGATGCTAATCGTCATTCGATCTTTGGGTTTGCCTATACAAAACATAATTTTAAAAAGGTTCATTCAATTTGTTGTGAATGCTATTGCTCATTTAGGAAAGAAATAATATCATATAAAAGAAAACGTTTATTTTTTTTCATTGGATAAAGATTGAATTACTCGGTTGAATTGCACATATTTTTTTCCGAAAATAATTGATATTGTATTGATTTACAGAGCTGCGGATATCAGCGACAATGGACTTGTTTCGTGTTTCTGGATTTAATTTAAGCAAAGCGTTTACTGTAAGATCTTTTATTTTAGTCTTATTTTCTGTTTGAAAACTATTTACATGTATCTAATTAAAACACAATTTAGACACAACACTTAATTAATCTCAACGCGATTAATATTTAAATTGTTTCATTCTGAAAAAGCCGGATTTTCATAAGAATAGTATATCCATTTTTTACCGTGTTTTTGTCCTCACCAGGTTAAACACGCTATGCTGATCTGCATGTGCATTTGGATACATGTAAACTGTACGAAAGAGAGACGTGCGCTGGCAAAATGCGAAGTTTTGCTCCTTCGACTTCAAAACAAAGCCACTTTGTTGTTTGTTATAAGCGCTTTGAACATTGTCGGCGCAGTGGCGTTCGCCATCCAGTTTTATAGAAGGTCAGATTTAGATGCACGGGCTCCGAGACGTCGTGTGGTTGCATGGGTAAGTTTAACCCATTTATGCCAAGTGGATTATCCCATCCTTCAACTGGATCAATTTATTTTCAAAAATATAGGATGTCTAGAATATTGATTTCTATATTCAGAATATTTCTTACAGAAATTCATTTCAGGAAACAGCGCAGACCCAGATGAGACGCCGCATCATGCGGCGTCTCATCTGGGTCTACGCTGTTTGCCAAGGCCTTTTTTCTAGAGGCTAGGCATAAATAGGTCTAACACGGCGCATTTCCACAACGAATAGATTGCCCGATGGAACGATACACGTCCAGAATTAACTGTTGTTATTGTTTTAGATTACACCACATTGCTTTTTTAGATTAAATATCAAAACTGCATTTTAAATTAACACTATATTCAGCCATTCTGTATCGCATATGTTTCGATATCATAAAGCTTTGTGTAGAAACGATTTAAACCAAGGTGGTTATATAAAGTATCTTTCAATGAACACGACATCTTGTTTAAACATGAAACCTGTAAACATATATTTATTTGCTTAAGGGTCATATCGGTTTTGAAAAAAGTTATTTTAAAAACGTACAACTTTCCTTGGTCAATATGATCAATCTAAAAATCAATATTCCTTTCCAAACCATTTTAAGCAACGCTGCTTTCACGAGTAAGCAAATTAAAATATACCCAAAACAAATTACCAAAGATATTTACAGAAGCGAATCCAATTAGTCGTGAATGCACGTTTTATGTTTCTTTTCTGACTATTCACAATGTACGAAATATTTATAAATCCATTGTGTGTGCCACTAAACGTTTTATATTGCGCATTATTTGTGCGTAATTAATTTGGAACAACGCAGTGAAGAAACCTTCTATCGAGCTACAGCCATTTTGTAAAAATTTAACACACCTAAATCTTGCTTTAATTGCTCAATTTTCATGTCATAATTGACAAGCTAAAAATGTAAAGTAAAAATGTATATGTGTGAAGTTATCTTTCAAACCCAGTTTATATCTTACACAGTTTTAATATAATATATTATCTATGTTGACTTATATATGTAGCAACGTGTTAAAAAAGCTTGATTATATGGCTAGAACTAGACAAATATGTCCCTGATTATGCAACTTGGCAGTTATATTTGAATAAATGAATCAGGTATAATGCTAGAAACATTTAATACGACCATTAGCATGTGTTTGATTGATCTCTTTTTGCAGGTTGCTTCCTCCGCTTTCCCAGCTGTTGTTATGTGGTTCAGCATCAATCAGGTTCGAAAATAGTTAAATACCCTTTCTTTTTATATTCCATGTACATTTTTATATGTAAATCCACTGTAAAGATATATGTGCCAATAGCAATTATATATATATTTATAAACAATGATATAAATACTATACGCACATTTACGTTGATACAAAATATATCCAATACTATACACATGTTTGACACATCAAACATTCGTATAATCATTTATATGTTTTAGATAAATACATGGCACACTCTGTAAAACATATTACTGATAACGAGGCATCACAATTATGGTAAAAACGAGCATCACAAATAAATATAATTAAGAACGAAATGTGGACATTTACATTTTGTCTTGTGTCGTGACTTACACCTAGACTGTTGATATTCAACTAATTTGTGCATTAAAGGTAGTTATTCGCAGTTTGCAGAATGATAATTATAAACAAAAGTGAGAAACTGAAAAAGTGTTTAGAAACGTTCAAACGATTGATATTTTTATCTTAGTGTTTGCAGATATGGAAATTCTGCCCATTTGCACTGCTGATGCTTACTCCATATGCTGTTTGTGTGAGTATTTTAAGTAATGTTTCATTAAAAAAACAATTAAAAGTAAAAACAATAAATAAAATTAAAAAAAAACTGCGTAAAGTCATGAACATATATTTAATCGTATATCTATACCCAAGTATCTTAATATGCTTAATATGTGTGGCGGGGATAGATATGTCGATCCATCTGTTAAAAATACGACTGTTTTGCTCAGTTATGTTATGCAATTGTAATATTTAACAAATCACAAACTGAAATGGGAGCGCTTAATTCCTTATATTGACAAACTAATGACAATGTTATGTTCTAGGCCTTAATCACGATTTTGATTTTATCACAAAGATCAGCATGATTTGATCACTTGCACCAGTGCAATGGATGACTATATTTGTGACTTTTAGCTCTCAACAAAATTATTTTGTATATAGTAAAACATGGTAGGGTACATTATGGAGTAACTTATATATACTTAATTGTTAAATTTATCGTTAGTGGCATATTTTACAGAAATGAGGTTCTATTCTTTGAATAACTGCGTATATAAAATCAAAAGCAAATAGTACAATAGTACACATTATTTCAACACAAAAATTGTAGAGGTTTCAGGACAGTAACTGGCATGTATTTATATCACAAAGACGGTAGCATGGACTTGAAAGAACATATGATTACATATTAAAATGTATAAACCGAGGTTTTTGTCCATTGCATTCCCTTAACATACTTTATTTATATTTCCTGTGAGGTATTAACATGCTTCAAATTTATACTAATGGATGACAGACTGTTAAAAACACAAGAAAATAAACATGCATGCCATTAGTTATTGCACATTCACTCATGCCAATCAAACTTTATATTTACAGATATTTAATGAAAACTGACATGTTAAAGGGACCTTTTCACGTTTTGTTAAATTGACAAATAAAAAAAGGTCCCTTTAAGTATGCAATTTAACAATTTATCTGGTTTAAAACGTAAATATGGCCAACATATATTTGTTCTGATAATGATCTTCATACAACTTGTTTGCACTGTTTTACAAATAAAACAACACGTCATTAACACATGATTACATAAGTGACAGCAGACTTTTCCACAACTTATGAAAGTTGAAATCTATCTAAAATGTATCATGTGTCATGCTGGATAATCGGAGATCTGTGCAGATTAACAAGTGTTCTCATACATGGCATGAACTAATGCGTAAGTTCTTCATCATCGTGTTGCATATTACAAAGTTCTATAAGCTTATAATAATTTCATATTTGTGTTTACATTTGGTACGTTTGCCCAATCTTTATTTGATGATGTGGATGATAGGGAACATATGAATGAATAATGGGAGTTAACAACAGAAACAACGCGGTACTGCCCTAGAAAAAAAATTGCATCAATATATATATTGATAAACAATCGACTGTGAACAAGTATCTATTAATAGATTCCGGAAAACGGAAATAACGTTGTTGTAAAATATAATTATCTCCCTTGAAAACACAAAAATACTCATAATTTCACCGTATCTTCTAGATCCAACGTATTTCCGCTGTGACTCTAACATAGTGTTAGGGTAGTTTATGAATCCTTCTCGGATCCTACCCAAATACAACTATGATTTCATGTTTGTAAACAAATGTTCATATAACTGTCCCTTCTATGTATGTAAAACTGTTCCAACATTGGAAGATGTGTTGCGGTAAAAGTGTGGGGTATATAACTGTGAATGAACCATTTTTGGGGGGATGGGGATTTCACAGTATGTCTGCTTCATTCTGCACCGTAGCTCGGCGCACACGCCGAAGTCTCCAATAGGAATATGTCTGTCTGTCTGTCTATCTGTTTGTATGTCTGTATATCCGGTTGTTCACGCATATCTTTATCCATATATATAAAAAACAATCGACTGTGAACAAGTATCTATTAATAGATCCCGGAAAACGGAAAAAGCGTTGTTGTGAAATATAATTATCTCCCTTGAAACACAAAAATACTCATAATTTCACTGTATCTTCTAGATCCAACGTATTTCCGCTGTGTCTCTAACATAGTGTTAGGGTAGTTTATGAATCCTTCTCGGATCCTACCCTAATACAACTATGATTTCATGTTTGTAAATAAATGTTCATGTAACTGTCCCTTCTATGTATGTAAAACTGTTCCAACATTGGAAGATGTGTTGCGGTAAAAGTGTGGGGTATATAACTGTGAATGAACCATCTTTTTTTTGGGAATGGGGATTTCACAGTATGTCTGCTTCATTCTGCACCGTAGCTAGGCGCACACGCAGAAGTCTACAATAGGAATATGTCTGTCTGTTTGTCTGTCTGTCTGTCTGTTTGTATGTCTGTATATCCGGTTGTTCACGCATATCTTTCTGCATATATATAAAAAAATAATCGACTGTGAACAAGTATCTATTAATAGATCCCGGAAAACGGAAATAACGCTGTTGTGAAATATAATTATCTCCCTTGAAAACATAAAAATACTTATAATTTCACTGTATCTTCTAGATCCAACGTATTTCCGCTGTGTCTCTAACATAGTGTTAGGGTAGTTTATGAATCCTTCTCGGATCCTACCCAAATACAACTATGATTTCATGTTTGTAAATAAATGTTCATGTAACTGTCCCTTCTATGTATGTAAAACTGTTCCAACATTGGAAGATGTGTTTCGGTAAAAGTGTGGGGTATATAACTGTGAATGAACCATCTTTTTGGGGGGATGGGGATTTCACAGTATGTCTGCTTCATTCTACACCGTAGCTAGGCGCACACGCCGAAGTCTCCAATAGGAATATGTCTGTCTGTTTGTTTGTCTGTCTGTCTGTTTGTATGTCTGTATATCCGGTTGTTCACGCATATCTTTCTCCATATAAATTAAAAAACAATCGACTGTAAACACGTATCTTTTAATAGATCCCGGAAAACGGAAATAGCGTTGTTGTGAAATATAATTATCTCCCTTGAAAACACAAAAATACTCATAATTTCACTGTATCTTCTAGATCCAACGTATTTCCGCTGTGTCCCTAACATAGTGTTAGGGAAGTTGATGAATCCTTCTCGGATCCTACCCAAATACAACTATGATTTCATGTTTGTAAATAAATGTTCATGTAACTGTCCCTCCTATGTATGTAAAACTGTTCCAACATTGGAAGATGTGTTGCGGTAAAAGTGTGGGGTATATAACTGTGAATGAACCATCTTTTTTGGGGATGGCGATTTCACAGTATGTCTGCTTCATTCTGCACCGTAGCTAGGCGCACACGCCGAAGTCTCCAATAGGAATATGTCTGTCTGTTTGTCTGTCTGTCTGTCTGTTTGTATGTCTGTATATCCGGTTGTTCACGCATATCTTTCTCCATATATATAAAAAACAATCGACTGTGAACAAGTATCTATTAATAGATCCCGAAAAACGGAAATAACGTTGTTGTGAAATATAATTATCTCCCTTGAAAACACAAAAATACACTAATTTCACTGTATCTTCTAGATCCAACGTATTTCCGCTGTGTCTCTAACAAAGTGTTAGGGTAGTTTATGAATCCTTCTCGGATCCTACCCAAATACAACTATGATTTCATGTTTGTAAATAAATGTTCATGTAACTGTCCCTTCTATGTATGTAAAACTGTTCCAACATTGGAAGATGTGTTTCGGTAAAAGTGTGGGGTATATAACTGTGAATGAACCATTTTTTTTGGGAGAGGATTTCCACAGGTCATATACAGTGTCAACCGCCGGGCGAATAGGACGTGCGAATAGGACGTGTCGATGAATCGGATAATAAGGATTAGGATTAAATTCGGATTAATTATAATATCTATTTAGGTTAATATTAAAGTTAATTCTAAAAAAGTGAATAATACATAAAATTTGGAGCTCTCGTTTCGAGCTAAATCTGGGAAAAAGTTTAAAAATGAGGAAAGTGCTTTTGTGATAATAACCAGCAAATAATAACAGTAGCTAGTAAAGAACGTATTAAACAAATCGGACATAAAATAATTAATTAAATTATTTCTCTTTAATCACGCGTTTATATTATCAAACCTAAAACAAAAACTATATGACAGGTAATTATTAGGTTATCCAGATAGCAGGTAAAACTAAATCTCTTAGTGCAATTGCTTCGAATTCTATCAATATTTTGCGGTGTAATTGGTGGGATATCGAACCAAGAAGAAGGGTGCGTCAACGGGAAAGTAGTAAGTCTGTACAGATTTTAGTAGGCACTAAAGATTACAATCATATATACCCCGCATAGTAGCTAATAAAAGTAGGTAAAGTATTATATATGGGTAAAACATAATAATTTAAAGAATATTATAATTTTGGTAAGACTTTGGAGCCTAAAATCTATCGATTTACGTAAACGCAATCCAGACTACTTAAGAAAATTTGCTGAAAAGACCCTCTAATTACCTCCACATTCCATAGCTAGCCAAACAAGCAAACAAAGGGTTTTTCATCACCCAATTAAGATCAATTTGGGCTAGAGACATCTGTGCAATTATCACTCCTAGCGAATCCTCCAAAACAAGCTCTATTAATTATTGACACTTATTAGGTAATTACGCAAGAAATACGCGTCCTTAACAAAAAATATAATAAATTATTAATAATCATAATAATAAAAGATATTAATTACAATCACCAACCCGCGCGCACGGTATATACGAAATATTAACAGATCGCTTTTTTAACACTTTCAAACAAGTGTTTGCAGTATCAGAACAAACAACATTTAGGGACATATCTTTCTCAATAAGTTACCAAATAGATCCAACTAACAAATACAGGAATTAGTCTCCAATCGGCGTAAGTTACACTCTTTCGATTGTAATCAGTAATTCTAAAAAAATGATGAGAAAAATCCCTTTAACCGCCGCTTAGACCTCTGAAACGCCTAAATCAAATAGGGCACAAAAGGCAAAATCCAGCAAAAAAAAACGCGCTGGACATGCTTCATTTGTCTCCCCTGAGGCAAACAAGTCATGTAATGGGAAGCTCTTATCTCCTCTCTCCAACCCTAACCCTTCATCCCATGAAAAAACCCATTCTGAAAAAAGGACCCATACTGGCCCCTTCAAATCAGGCCCCGCACAGGCACTATGGATTACGGTCACCCTCACGACGGTGGGCATTATTTTCCCGCGCGACAAGGCAAATGTCATCGGGGAAGCTTTTCTTAAGTATATGGGGAGCGAGGTCGCGCGGCCAATACACGAGACAAAGGTCTGATATTTAGTGTTCGTAAAGACTGTCTTAACAAAGCCGAAAAATTCTCCTACAACATAAACAAATACAATTTTAAATTAACAGTAAAATTTCCCCAAGCGAAAGGAATTATCCATGTCCCAAAAAGCGCGAACATTACCAAAATCAAGCAAGAATTACAAGCCAAAAAAACGTAGAGTCTGTCCATAGTGGGGTAAATAATACTTTTATTACCGTCACACTTAAAACCGAAAACGCGCCAACCAAATTACTTGGACTAAACGTTTAGCCCGCGCTGCACTCTTACATCAGGTTCGCGAAATGCCAGATGTTCGGACACGCCGAGCTAAATTGCAAGAATAATGCCAGATGCCCCCATTGTGTGGGAAATCACACCCATGACACGTGTCAAAACAGAACTAACAAAAAATGTGCGAATTGCAACGGTCGTCATAGCGCGGCTTATAAAAATTGTCCCACTTACCTCAAGTTCGTAATGAAGATTCAGGAAAAAACCTTAATGAAACAAACAAATACATTAATAATATCCATACGAATGCCCAACCTACCAATCTAGAGAACCTAGCAAAACTTCTAGTCAGTAAAACATAATTAGAAATCCTAGCTATTCTGAAAGATAAACTGGGCGATAGCGACCCTGACTCCAGCAATGACCCCACTACATTAAACCCAAAACTACAAACACCATCAACAACAACAACACTACCAGAATCCCAGCAGCAACTGCAATCATCAGCCATCAGCTTGCAATTCCAACAACTACGAAGCATACAAACTATCATCAACCACAATCATCTCACACAAACACGCCAGCGCCACCAACAACAACCCTACCGCTATTACTACAACAAAGGGCCATATAATAGCCACAAACAATTTCACTATCATAGGGCTATGCGGACCCATACACAGCTATACCAGATGTGTTGTGGTAAAAGTGTGGGGTATATAACTGTGAATGAACCATCTTTTTTGGGGATGGGGATTTCACAGTATGTCTGCTTCATTCTGTACCGTTGCTAGGCGCACACGCCGAAGTCTCCAATAGAAATATGTCTGTCTGTCTGTTTGTCTGTCTGTCTGTCTGTTTGTATGTCTGTATATCCGGTTGTTCACGCATATCTTTCTCCATATATATAAAAAACAATCGACTGTGAACAAGTATCTATTAATAGATCCCGAAAAACGGAAATAACGCTGTTGTGAAATATAATTATCTCCCTTGAAAACACAAAAATACTCATAATTTCACTGTATCTTCTAGATCCAACGTATTTCCGCTGTGTCTCTAACATAGTGTTAGGGTAGTTTATGAATCCTTCTCGGATCCTACCCAAATACAACTATGATTTCATGTTTGTAAATAAATGTTCATGTAACTGTCCCTTCTATGTATGTAAAACTGTTCCAACATTGGAAGATGTGTTTCGGTAAAAGTGTGGGGTATATAACTGTGAATGAACCATCTTTTTTGGGAGAGGATTTCCACAGGTCATATACAGTGTCAACCGCAGGGCGAATAGGACGTGCGAATAGGACGTGTCGATGAATCGGATAATTAGGATTAGGATTAAATTCGGATTAATTATAATATCTATTTAGGTTAATATTAAAGTTAATTCTAAAAAAGTGAATAATACATAAAATTTGGAGCTCTCGTTTGGAGCTAAATCTGGGAAAAAGTGTAAAAATGAGGAAAGTGCTTTTGTGAAAATAACCAGCAAATAATAACAGTAGCTAGTAAAGAACGTATTTAACAAATCATACATAAAATAATTAATTAAATTATTTCCCTTTAATCACGCGTTTATATTATCAAACCTAAAACAAAAAACTATATGACAGGTAATTATTAGGGTATCCAGATAGCAGGTAAAACTAAATCTCTTAGTGCAATTGCTTCGAATTCTATCAATATTTTGTGGTGTAATTGGTGGGATATCGAACCAAGAAGAAGGGTGCGTCAACGGGAAAGTAGTAAGTCTGTACAGATTTTAGTAGGCACTAAAGATTACAATCATATATACCCCGCATAGTAACGAATAAAAGTAGGTAAAGTATTATATATGGGTAAAACATAATAATTTAAAGAATATTATAATTTTGGTAAGACTTTGGAGCCTAAAATCTATCGATTTACGTAAACGCAATCCAGACTACTTAAGAAAATTTGCTGAATAGACCCTCTAATTACCTCCACATTCCATAGCTAGCCAAACAAGCAAACAAAGGGTTTTTCATCGCCCAATTAAGATCAATTTGGGCTAGAGACATCTGTGCAATTATCACTCCTAGCGAATCCTCCAAAACAAGCTCTATTAATTATTGACACTTATTAGGTAATTACGCAAGAAATACGCGTCCTTAACAAAAAATATAATAAATTAATAATGATCATAATAATAAAAGATATTAATTACAATCACCTACCGCGCGCACGGTATATACGAAACATTAACAAATCGCTTTTTTAACACTTTCAAACAAGTGTTTGCAGTATCAGAACAAACAACATTTAGGGACATATCTTTCTCAATAAGTTACCAAATAGATCCAACTAACAAATACAAGAATTAGTCTCCAATCGGCGTAAGTTACACTCTTTCGATTGTAATCAGTAATTCTAAAAAAATGATGAGAAAAATCCCTTTAACCGCCGCTTAGACCTCTGAAACGCCTAAATCAAATAGGGCACAAAAGGCAAATCCAGCAAAAAAACGCGCGGGAGATGCTTCATATGTCTCCCCTGAGGCAAACAAGTATGTAATGGGAAGCTCTTATATCCTCTCTCCAACCCTAACCCTTCATCCCATGAAAAAACCCATTCTGAAAAAAGGACCCATACTGGACCCTTCAAATCAGGCCCCGCACAGGCACTATGGATTACGGTCACCCTCACGACGGTGGGCATTATTTTCCCGCGCGACAAGGCAAATGTCATCGGGGAAGCTTTTCTTAAGTATATGGGGAGCGAGGTCGCGCGGCCAATACACGAGACAAAGGTCTGATATTTAGTGTTCGTAAAGACTGTCTTAACAAAGCCGAAAAATTCTCCTACAACATAAACAAATACGATTTTAAATTAACAGTAAAATCTCCCCAAGAGAAAGGAATTATCCATGTCCCAAAAAGCGCGAACATTACCAAAATCAAGCAAGAATTACAATCCAAAAAACGTTGAGTCTGTCCATAGTGGGGTAAATAATACTTTTATTACCGTCACATTCAAAACCGAAAACGCGCCAACCAAATTACTTGGACTAAACGTTTAGCCCGCGCTGCACTCTTACATCAGGTGCGCGAAATGCCAGATGTTCGGACACGCCGAGCTAAATTGCAAGAATAATGCCAGATGCCCCCATTGTGCGGGAAATCACACCCATGACACGTGTCAAAACAGAACTAACAAAAAATGTGCGAATTGCAACGGTCATCATAGCGCGGCTTATAAAAATTGTCCCACTTACCTCAAGTTCGTAATGAAGATTCAGGAAAAAAACCTTAATGAAACAAACAAATACATTAATAATATCCATACGAGTGCCCAACCTACCAATCTAGAGAACCTAGCAAAACTTCTAGTCAGTAAAACATAATTAGAAATCCTAGCTATTCTGAAAGATAAACTGGGCGATAGCGACCCTGACCCCAGCAATGACCCCACTACATTAAACCCAAAATTACAAACATCATCAACAACAACAACACTACCAGAATCCCAGCAGCAACTGCAATCATCGGCCATCAGCCAGCAATCCCAACAACTACGAAGCATACAAACTATCATCAACCACAATCATCTCACACAAACACGCCAGCGCCACCAACAACAACCCTACCGCTATTACTACAACAAAGGGCCATATAATAGCCACAAACAATTTCACTATCAAAGGGCTATGCGGACCCATACACCGCTATACCAGCCAAATCACGAAGCATGGCACACAGGCGCCCTCCCTTTTCCGGCCTTTGCCAGGAACATTTACGGTTACTATTAGGCAGTTGCATTAACTAGATAAAGAAATAATTCATACTTCCTTGAGGCATTATAACATCCTAAAGCCCTCAAATGTCTGCGACTGAACATTATTATAACCTAACAAACCTAACCGTCATGTCGTGGAACGTCCGAGGGATAGGAACACGAAATGAAAAAATGTACGAATTACAAAATTATATTAACAAAAAAAGTACATGTAATCTGCCTACAGGAAACCAACTTCAAAAGCACTCACCGACAAGTTCATCTCAAAGGGTACCAACCGCCAGTTAGGTCTAAACAAAGAGACAAAATGATAGGCACTGGAATAGCAATTTACGTAAAAGAGGGCATACCTTTTACTGAAATAGAAGTCAACCAAGAAAGCCCCATTGAATCATGTGCCATCACACTTTACATGACTAAACACCAATCATACCGTATTCAATGTGCATATACACAAACTAAAGATAATACCGCCAAAAACTATTCTAAAATATTTCAAAAAATGACTTACGGAAATAGTAATATTAGTGTTGGAGATTTCAACTTAAAACACCCCTGTTGGAACCCTGAGGGCGACCCAAGATGTGACGATCATGCCGAAAATCTCTTGAAATTTCTTAATGATAACAGCATTAACTTCATTAACGACGGCCAAGTAACGAGACTGGTTGACCGCGAAGATCACCGTGATAGCGCTATCGACCTTGCCCTTATTTCATCCCACCTCCAACCAGTAAGCGAATTCAACGTAATTGATAATTCCTTTGGCAGTGACCATCTTCCGATAATAATAAACCTTAAGCTTAAAAGACAAAATACCCTTCCGTCCACACAACACAAATTGAAAATTAACAAGGCCTCACCTGAGCAATGGAATAACTTTAAAACTCAGTGTGATAACGAATTCACCCACAATCAAGATAACACTGATATCAATACCCACTTTAAAACGTATGTGACCAAACTTAAGACAGCGCTTGATAATTCCATCCCTGTAGTTAACAACAAACCCAAAAACAGTAAACGCTCAGTTCAATGGTGGAATCAGGAATGCGATGACTCCATTAGATATCGCAAAAAAATGTAGGAAAAAATTTATCCGCATCAAAACAGGACCTAAATATGAAAAATTAAGAGAAGCCCGCATAAGAGTCAAACAGGTAATTAAAAAGGCAAAAACAGATAGTTGAAATGAATTTTGTAATAACCTTTCATATAAAACAACTAGTAAAGAACTATGGGATCATGTAAGTCGTATGCAAGGCAGACCTCCAAATATAACACCTATTTTCCGCGTAAATAACCAAATTCTTGTTACTAATGCAGATAAAGCCTCGGCGCTGGCCCAGCATTATCAAAACATTAGCAGTGACGAAGGTAACTCTGAAACTTTTATAGCAAGAAAACAAGTTCTGAAAACAAAATGAATTCCCTGACTGGCTCCAATCCACCGACCAGGGCAAAACCCAAAAATACAATGCTCCATTTAGTCTGTTTGAACTCGAAGCTTCTAACTTGCAAAAATGGCGCACCGGGCGACGATAACATTAATTACAAAATTCTAAAACAATTGCCAATATCCGCGAAACAAGAACTAATTACTCTCTTCAATAAATCTTGGGCCGAAGGTACTCTTCCCGACCAATGGAACGAGGCCATAATTATTCCAATCATAAAAGCAAATAACCCAAAAGACTCCCCAGCCTCATATCGACCCATCTCACTTACCTCTACCTTTACCAAACTTATGCAGAAAATGATAAAACCGAGACTCTGCGCGTACTTAGAAAAAGTTCAATCAGGCTACATATCAAACCATTCTTGCGAAGATCATATTGTCCGCTTAGAAGCCGATATAAAAAAAGCACAACTTCTCGGTCAGACAGTGGTAGCCGTATTTTTGGATCTCACCGCTGCCTTTGATAAATTATGGAATGAGCATGCCATTCAGCTTCTTTATGAATTAGGAATAGAGGGCACCATGCTTAAATGGCTAGCAGCGTTCCATAAAACCCGTAAAATTAAGGTGAGATTAAACGGTGAAACCTCCGAGACTGTGGAAACTGTTAATGGTTGCCCCCAAGGTAGTGTACTGTCGCCGATATTTTTGTCAATTGCTATGAACACGCTTGAAACAGCAATATAGGAGCAAAACTCTAAAAACTGTAACGACCGAATACAATTATCACTCTTCGTAGATGACAGCGCGATATTGGCCGCATCTAAATCACCGACTTTAGCAATTCAGAAAATACAAGCGGCCCTAACTGCGATTGAAAACTGGAGCAAAAATTATGGTTTTCTTATAAATCCAACAAAAACTCAAGCCATTTTATTTCATGCTAGTACACGCAAATCTAAAATATATAACGAAATCCCGCAACTCACGCTATGCGACATACCACTTACGTTCCTCGATAACATTACGTTCCTAGGAATGACATTCGATAAACAACTAACATGGAAAGACCACATATTTAACTTAATTACTAGATGTCAAAAGGACCTAAATTTTCTAAAAGCAATCCAAAGGCACAACTGGGGAACTGACAAAAAAACCCATCATGCGCATATATAAAGCCACTATCTGGGCAAAAATAAACTACGGTAGCATCGCATACCACTCTGCTAGCGACTCACTATTAAACAAACTGCAAGTTATCCAAAACACAGCACTCAAAATTATTACCGGTACACGAAAAACAACAAGCACCATAGCACTACATATCGAATGTGGAATGCTCGAACTTAATAAACAAAGAGATATTAACCAATTGAAATATCGCGCGCGAACGGCCTCTATGGGAAGCAACCTTCCAATAAATGAAAGTTTTACGGATGATCCAGTTTATTTTAAAACAAAACATAAAAAGCGATTCGGACTTCCGTATGCACAGAAAGTGCATACGTTAGGCAGTTACTATAAAACTGACAAAATTATAACACAAGCACCCACTTACTTTAGCCTTAGCTCACTCTCCAGACCTGACATCGACTTGCAACTAACAACTGTGATAAAAAAATCCGACAACGACCCCGAAAACGGTTATATAGCCCAAACTCACATAACAAATAACTACTCTAATTACATCCAAATATATACCGATGGAAGCAAAAATGACGAACATAAATTAGTATATAACACTCAAAATGCTGTCATCCATCACAGTAAAGTAAAATACACAAAACACCTGACTATATTTACATGTGAATTAGCCATAATAAACAGCGCGCTAATTTGGCTGAACGAATTAGAAACGCACGAACTATTTAATAACGTTATTATATCTGATTCACTCAGCGCTTTGCAAGCGTTAAAAGCAGGTACATCCAGAACGCAACCAGACTTAATATATTCAGTGTTAAAGAAAATTACTAAAAACTACTAAACTAAAAACATCTCAATTAAATATCTTTGGATTCCAGGTCACGTAGGTATTTTGGGAAACGAGCATGCTGACCAACTCGCTAAGGTAGGATCACATTAGGGTCTACTTTCAAACCTACTCCCTAGCGCACGCGAACTGATCGCAATCATTAATCAGAAAGCTTATAACGTACAGGACCACCGATGGTCAATTTACTGTGCAGATCATGATTTTCCGCTATTGAATAACCCTAGTCATAAGATCAACATCTACAGCCACATTAAACGGGAAGATAGAGCATACTCACGCCTGAGGCTGCGGGTGTCACGACTGCATGGGGACTATTACAAACCTGTCAACTGCCCGCAATGTAACATTCCAAAAACGTTCGAACATCTCTTTTGTGTATGTCCGGCATATACTGTACAACGCCTAGAATTTAGTGCAGGGGTACTAGCAGCGTACAAAAAATACTGTGATTGATCGCGGTCTACTGCTAATGCCGCCGAGCGGGATCGGCTCTATTGTAAGACAACATGTTTTCAATTTTTTGCGAGACACGGGGTACCTCGATAAAATATAAATATACTAATTAAATCTCGTACATCGAAACACATCGCGTTTACTGACGTAGGCATTTACAGCAATGAAATACCATGGACTATGGCCTTGAAGGGTGTCCCCGGGCTGGCACGGACGACGGGCCGTTCAACGAGTGTTAACGGTCCTCTCTTCCGGGCCAGCTCGGACTGCACCTGGCCTTAGTCACCCCCTCACAGGGTGTAACCGACGGGCCACAGCGACGAGTGTCATGGGGGCCCCTTGGGCTGCGCCCTTTGAGGACGCCGTGAACGGGAACGGGCAGCCACGCTAAAACACAGTAGAACAACAACAACAACAATCTATAATACAACGACGGAAGGGTACCTTTTTCACACGTGTACCCTACACAGCGTGATTAGAAACAGCGTGCCAGTGCTCGTGCCACTAGTTCTCAAATGACCTACCAAATAAAACTCAAACTATATAGACACACCTCGACTAACTACAACCCCAGTAAATAGGTAATCAGGATGAATATACATGTAGGGACAAAACAGTCATAGACTAATATAACCTGTATATTGTCTAATCATAACCCAGAACAACACTATCAAATGTCTGGAATAAATTTTTGTGAGAATTACGATATCACATTGTGATCATCAGGCTACAGTATAGCCCTCACATAATTGAAACCAGACATCTACATATCAGCTGGAAAAGATTCAATTTACAATTAAACATGATAAATAGCAATTTATGATCCATATACTGAAAACCACTACCAAACGACTGGAATTGATTTTCGTGAGAATTACGATATCACATTGTGATCATCAGGCTACAGTATAGCCCTCACAAAATCGAAACCAGATATATACATATTAACTGAAATAAACTCAAATGAGAATTGGAATCTCAGTACAGCACCAACAACACACAATGCTAAAACGACGGAAGGGCACGTTTTCCCCAACACGCAGGTCACTCAGCCTTTAATGACGGGAGGGTACATTCCCCTTAATACATATGACACTCGGCCTTTCTCGACAACTATGGATAAGCTCTAATTCTTTTTTTAAATCCAAATATCGCGCTAGATAACACAATCCAGGGTTCCGCGAGACCCTCTTTTTCCTTCTCTCAAGATGTAAACAGCCACCGACCACAAAGGCAGGGGAAAGCACACAGACAACATACTTTCACGCAGTATCGGAAGATATTAAGTGCGCACGTGGGCAAATCGCATTTACTCACAGTGCAACCCCTATAGTTGTAAATATTGTTGTAAATAAATATGACAAGTAAACTTTTCCCATATCCACACTATCAAAACATGTTGGGTGGAGCGTGTCGGCAGGGCTAGTAGGGCGCGCCTGGCGAAATACCAACTTGTCCGTGCACTCTGGCTCTGTTGAAATGACCCACCCATCATAACCAAAAAAAGAATGGTGACGGTTTTTATTGTTGTTTTCCCTACTGTTGTGTAGATGATGCTTTCCCGTAGTGTAGTTTAAACAGAGCCCGTTATATGACAGGAGTGTTAAATTAATAAGTTAGGAAATTCTAATTCACCCATGAATGCAAACCAAACCAAACCAACGGTGGCGTTTTTTCTCTTGTTTATCGCATGCTCTCTTATATTCTTTATATTATCTGGTTTATAGTGCATGATATTTGATATATATGGGCGACGAGGAAACAGTCTAAATTAGGAAAGAAGCTGTATACCTACTCTGCAATATGCTAGATTTTCACTCACTGGTCATAAATTTGGTTATTAGTGTGTGCGTGTTTAAATTGTTTAACTAATACTGTTAATCCTAACCTAGCTGACTAACATGTCTTCCGCGAGGGACGTTAAACGGGGGTGCAGTGTATCGGTGATCTACACCGGGTACTTTAAAGCACCAGGAACGCCTCTGGAAATGGGGCGTTTCCTGTATCCCGCTCGAACCCCCACTAATACCTCTCCTGGGGCGGAGAGCTCTATAAAATCACACTCATTTTCGTAAACAAACTATAAACAAAAAATCATAAATAATAATAATTATAATAATGATAATAATAATTATTATGATGAGAACAGTGTTGTTGTTTTTTTCACTTATATGGGAATGGTGGCGGGGCCCGTCCAAAGGGGAAAAATGCGTCGTTTTTTAGGAAAAGGGGAAAATTAAATATGCACTCTTTTATATGTAATGATGTTTATTATATGAATACACATGTTTGTATGAATATAATATTCACAGCAGAATGCCTCTGTCCTTTTTCTGAAATATATATCAATGATTTTTTCAACATTAGTTTCAGACAGTTCAGCCTTCATGCACAGTCTCAGTTTTCTTAGCCATTTTGAGTCGAATTGAGTTTTTTTTAAATCAATTAAATGGCAAATTTGAGCATTTTTTATCAATAAAATAGACCAAATTGGAATGTTTTTATCAACCAATTTTGACACAATATAGATACATCAGGCCTTTTCCTAGCCATTTTGGGAGAAAAATGCAATTCATGAGAAAAGTCCACTGATTTGAAAAAAAACTTATCTAATTTAATATGACACTTTATAATAATTAAAAATCATATAAATTATTGTTATATACTTTGTTAGTTATTTATGAAATAAATTTGAGATATATTTGTCATGATTATGAAACAGTTCTTTCTAAAAAAATAAAAAATAAAATAATGCAGGGGATTTTTCTTTACAAAATGTTGGAAAAATATATACTCTTTTTGAGGGGAATGGGGCCGAATATCGGCCCCGATATTGCCATAAAAAACACTGGAGAATGATGGTTATGTTAATGTTAGTGATGATTTTGAAGTTGGGGTTAATGATGATGATAACAACAATACTAATTATGGTTATAATAGGACAAAATTTGCACACTTAACGAAAGATATTCCTAACCATTTATCTATTTTATATTATAACGGGTCTACTATGATTAACGTTTTTTTTAATTGTAATATAATTCTCCTCCTGTTTTATTTATTTATTTATTTTTTTCTGTCTTTTGTTTATTTATTTAATATCAGTGAACGATAAGGTCTCATTGGCCACTGTGCACTGGTGTATTTGTATTAAAAATAGTAATAATAATAAACCTTTGGCGAAAACCCGAAAAGTTGGGGTAAATTTGACCTACTTTGGTTCAAAATTAAAATATCTTCCCCTGACAGGTCACAGGGGCAGGTCAGCACATAAGGCTGTCGTGAAGACGCAGCGAGATCTGTAAATAAACTCTGACATTCACACACTTTTTTTGGGGATGGGGATTTCACAGTATGTCTGCTTAATTCTGCACCGTAGCTAGGCACACACGCCGAAGTCTCCAATAGGAATATGTCTGTCTGTTTGTCTGTCTGTTTGTATGTCTGTATATCCGGTTGTTCACGCATATCTTTCTTCATATATATAAAAAACAATCGACTGTGAACAAGTATCTATTTATAGATCCCGGAAAACGGAACTAACGTTGTTGTGAAATATAATTATCTCCCTTGAAAACACAAAAATACTCATAATTTCACTGTATCTTCTAGATCCAACGTATTTCCGCTGTGTCTCTAACATAGTGTTAGGGTAGTTTATGATCCTTCTCGGATCCTACCCAAATACAACTATGATTTCATGTTTGTACATTAATGTTCATGTAACTGTCTCTTCTTTGTATGTAAAACTGTTCCAACATTGGAAGATGTGTTGCGGTAAAAGTGGGGGGTATATAACTGTGAATGAACCATCTTTTTAGGGGATGGGGATTTCACAGTATGTCTGCTTCATTCTGCACCGTAGCTAGGCGCACACGCCGAAGTCTCCAATAGGAATATGTCTGTCTGTTTGTCTGTCTGTTTGTATGTCTGTATATCCGGTTGTTCACGCATATCTTTCTCCATATATATATATATATATATATATATACTATATTTCAATAGACTTGTCATAGATTGATATTGTTTCTTAAAGAGACATTTTCACGTTTTCGTAAATGTTTTGACGATTTAAAAATCTGACAATTATATGCGATACGATTGACTAATCTGGAGAGTTCTGTTATATTTTTTGACATTACGGGGACTGTTTATATAACATATAAAAACACCACTCACTGAATGAGCACGGATGGCCGAGTGTTCTAAGCGTTATACAGTTACTCCAGGGGTCAGTGGCTAGTTGTTTATTACTTTTTTCTTTCGTTTATTTTATAATTGTTTTTTCTGGAGCTTTTTAGTTCCAATGTTTACATTTATTTATTTAAAGCATTTAGTGGCACACTTCAATACATGCACAAATCTGTGAAAAGGGCCCTGTAATTCAATGTTTGACAAAACTCAAACTCAAGCAATTTATTTAAGGAAATAATGGCCACCGGTCCAATAATACACAATGTACACAAACAATATACAATCACATAGTTGCCTTGTAACTACTGATTACTAACTTACTAGCCTTGTTACTTAATAGATTTACATGTTAATACAAAATTATGATTAAATGTTGTTTAACAGATGGTATACACAAGTTGCGATTATGCGTAACTTTATCATTAGTTGATCCCATTAATAAATAAAAATCAGATACTGAATTTCAAACATGGAACCATTTAAAGAGATATTGGGTTCGGATTTCTCCTAACTTGTGAAAAAATGAAAAATGGTTGAAATTGACAATCAATAACACGTATACAAGACAATAATCACACAGACTATCATCAAATATAATATTTGATTGTATACCTTTCTCATAATTAAATTTATGACATAAACGTATGTATGGTATCCAAAAAAATATGTATAGTGTTTATTTACACAATGTGTTCAATTAATTCATTTTCGATTTTTTTCATATAATAATCATTTCTCACAGTCGCGTTGATAGATTCGAAGCCGGAATCATCAGAAATCGCATTGAAATACGATTGATGATGTCATTATTAATGTACCGAATGAATTTAATGTATGTTTTATCTTGAACGTTTTCAATATCCACATTATCGTTATCGACACCATGACCAACACTGCCACGTACAGACCAGGCAGAATCAGCATCACCAGTCAACATGTTGGATCTTATCCTATCGTATATTCGGAATCGTTTCATTGCAACATTCTGCGCTGTCTCCAGTTCCTGTAGGATGGTCATGTATTTCTCCACTGGGATTGGTTGAAAACAGAACATGTCTGATGAATCATATTCGAAGTTCCACTCAATCTTATTTTCCTTTATGAATGAACATCCGAATTCCAGCTTTACCTCAATTTGCTGATCACATGCAGATAGTATGTTCACACATTTGCGTAATTGGATTGCACTCAATCCATTACAGTAGATATGTAAATGCTTCAATGATTTAGGTAACCGTATATTGATAAATCTAAGCACATATATTGTAAGCGTGTTCAGTTGTTTCAGCGATGATAGTGACTGCGACAAAGACTCTAGATGGTTCACATTCAAACATTGATCCCTACCACTCAGAGTCAGACTCTTGATATTCCGACCACGAAGAGACTCCCACAAACCGGGACAGTCATAAACCACTTCCCAATTTTTTCTCTTTGTAACGCGAGTGTGATTATATATCTGCATGTTAAATGTATTATTACTTGTCTGTAGTTTTGCGCTTATATCTGTATATGATCTGCTGACTGCATGCATTGCAAACGATTGTATGTCACAGTCTTTCAGCTCACACACGACCTCGTGATCGAGTGCCATCAGCGTTCTGAACAGACTACGTAGCCAGGAAGACGAACATGTGACATGGTCCAATAGAATGCGTTCTATGGAGGGAAGTACTGGAGGAGGGTCTGCGCACTGGGCTGGATCTGTACTGTCAAGAATAATCCAGACCGGATGTTCCGATGCAGCCGGGCTGGCCGTATCTACAAAATAACAACTTATGTAATTGTATGACGGTTACTAAAATATTATAAAGAGTCACATTGATTGTTGGTGGCATACGTTCATATCAATTTTAGCGAAGTCGAATATAATGAAATGACTAAACCTTTGACATCTGGTATAAATTACAAAATATACGTATATGTATATATATCAAAAAGGTACTCATAAGTATACTAAGTAGTATCCGAGGCGCAATAACCGATCGAGCCTTACTTTCGGGTAGAAAATGAAACATACAGTTACATTTCGTTATTAAACATGCAAATGCCCTGCGCTTTAGCAATTTTATGTGGACACACTTTCAATTATAACTTAATGAGCTAAGTAATTACATAGCCAGTGAGTGTGTCTCCGTAGTATGTTTGTACATCTTTATTAGCTATAACTTGATCGTTATTTATCGGTCCAAAAACAAAAGTCGTTTAGATAAGGATCCAAAATATCTGTTGAATATACTGTTTACAGAAACACGTGTGATAAGTTTATACAAAATGTATAATTCATAGATTGAGTTTTACTTGATTTATCGAAGACGACATTGCTGCATCAGGGTTGAAAGACAGCTTGATATACATACTTAAATATAAAGAATTTAAACTCCAGAAGCTGCAGCAGTATTGCATTTGCATTTCAATCATACACACCTTCGTGGTCCTTTATTTATGGCAAGGAACTAATTGCCAAAACGGTACAGTAAGGCACAAAACGAAACAACATAAATATACACATAGTAGAATAAAGCTGGGGTCACCGCCTTGGAACGGTCAATGCTAAGCACTGGGGGTTTTAACCGGTTATAGAGCGCTCAACCTCACACTTGGCCCAGTAATATTCACGATACATATAATTGTAAATAAAACTTAACCTCATAGCATTGTAACTCAAATTTAACAGTAATAAAAGGAAATTAAAACGCATTTAATTTAATTACTATTTAATTACTCAATGGTAGGAAGGAGACCAGAGTAACAGAGTTACATTTTGTTGAGGCACGATGAAATGAAATTACTAACTGCATTTAACTACATCCCTTCTTTTTACAAAAAAGATTTAAGAATATAGCATCATATAGTTAATATTTTAGATCATCATCGGGTACCAAAGGGAAGAGGCAACAATATTGGGTGAAAAAGATCCAAACTACCTACTTGATTGTTTATGTGACAGTAATATACTACAATGCAAAAATAAATGATTGTAATACCTGAAAAGAATAACCGTACAGACTGAGGCTATAATTTATCAAGATGAAAATTATACTATCAATGATCAAACAACGAGGGGCTTAGTGATCTTTACAAGAGTACATTATTCAAAATTAATATAACGAAACTTAAAAATAAATCGATCAAGAAACTACCATCAGAGAAGAAAAAAGTTGTTCGGGTGTCGTTTTTAGGAGTGATGACGTATAAAGGAGCGATTACATGATGATCTCACCAGTAACGAAATTAAGCATTATTAAAGCGGCTGTACTGAATAATCGAATTACCAACGTAATTATAAATTATTAAAGCGGCTGTAATGTATAATCGAATTACCGATAAAACCAGCTATGCTTATCGAACATTATAGAAGCAACCATATAAAATTGTCATTACATTAATTATTCCAAATTTTAAGAGAGGAAAGATATAGTGAATCTAAAACTAACAAGCATGTGTTTTTAAGTACATCAGTGTCATTTCCCTTTGATAAAAAGGAGCTAATTAAATTAAAAAGTTTATTACTAGCATTTGCGTAAAGATATTCACATTCGCGAACACGCTTCAAAACATCTTCATAAAATGATGGTTGTGAAATTCCATTAGTTAAATGCCATTTTAAGGAAACATTATATTTTAAAATAAGATCACTATATTAAAGTGAAATTTAGCGAATTTACGCCGAAGGTTATGATACAAAAAACCTTGTTTTAGCAATTTCTTCGTTATTATACGATTACGATCATTATAATCTTAACACATGAACATGCTCTAGCGTATCGTACCAACTGCGAAATGTAAATACCATAAAAAGGACCTTTAGGGATGTTACCATCTAGGTAAGGAAAATTCACAATTTCAAAGTTATAGTCGTCCCGTTTGTCGTATAAGCTTGTTTTGATCTTATTATTATTAATAGTTAGATGTAAGTCTAAATATGCAGCATATGTATTTGATTGACACGATTTATCTAAGACTAGTTCTTTTGGGTAGATATTGTGAATATATTGTTCAAAGTATGGATTATTTAAGTTCAGTATGTTATCAATGTATCCACTTGCAAGGTTAACACATTAAATCAAATTTAGTTGTTTAGGTTTCGATAATACTAACATAAAATCCCTTCGAAACAACATAAAAATAGATCAGCAATAAGCGGTTAACAATTAATACCCATTGGAACACCGATAATTTCTTTAAATAATTAAAAGACTACATTAAACTAAATGATCGCGTAGCCCTCCGTAGTGCATTTTGAAACGAGTGTCTTTTTCAAAAGAGTTTTTTTGTCTGGTTAAAAAGTCATTTTGCGATCGCAACCATTATTTGTATCATATGTATGTGTGCATCATCGTGTGCATTTTATTGGCTTTACGTTAAAGAACGTTTGGGTCGCGTTTGGTGCATTTGTTGAAGTACTTACTGCCGAAACCCTATTTTCCGAGGCTGCTTGCATTTTTTGGCGAATTTGATTTTCATAAGTTGCATGATATATCGGTTGTATAACAATTGTCGAAGGAAGACGTATTCATCCTTCAACTGATACTAGGCTTGCACAATGTAATGTTGAGAACAGGCAGAAAAATAACCTCAAAGTTGGCCGTTTCATAAAAGGCACCTTTGGACTTTGGATTTATAGTAAGCTCGCTTAATCATGTTATGTGATATGTCAATAGTATTATGAACACGAAATATAAATGTTAACGTCTACTAATTTATTAGTTGTACCATTTGTTTAAACCATAACCGTTCAAACTGACGAACAATAAAACTGTATAACAAAATCAATGACATGTATACACAATTTAAACCCAAGGAGAGCCGAAGCAGACGTCGAAGGAGGGTAAATATACGATAATTGTTTCAGCGTTAGCGTCTGTTTCACAGAAAATTTGATCCATGAATAACCACGACAACGAAATTTAAGAGGCAGTTTCATAGCAATTAAGCTGTAAACAGGTTTGTTGTAAGTGAAACAATATAATAGTAATTATGTAATTAAAGATTTCAACAAAAAAATACGTGCGTTCTTTCGATTTGGCAAGCTCTTTTATGGATTTCATATAAGTTGTATAAATAAATAAAATCAGTTTGTTTCGCTACCAAAAAACAATACTTCTTTAACAATTCGATAATTATTTGGGTAAAAACTGAATTTTCATGTTGCCAAATCAAATCCATTCCCGGTCTGTTCAACTGACAGATCCATTTTGGTAAAGAGCACGGCATGTCAATGTTAAAAAGTGAGGTCTAATTGTAATTGCTATTTCAATTAATGAAAAGGAAACTTTACTATTATCAGTCATCTAAAGCAGCTACACACAATTAATACTACTGAAATCCTTTTCATTGGCAATTGTTAAACAAAACGCTTATCACAATACTAATAGTATTATACTACATTTTATGATAATTATGGTATATCGTATATTTTACTCCTTACCTATTAACCACATGTGTTTGCCCGATAGTTGTAACGATTTCAATTTGTTACACGATGACAGGTTAACCTCAAAATGAGATGGATGCTCATCACTTGAAACTAAACTTTGCATAGTCCCGAAGAATACCGAGGAGGTTACTACCAACAATAACTCGACATTAGACGTGTTTGTAGACCATATCACGTTGCAATCTCTCACGTTGCTCTTAGTAATGTAAAAGTGACTCAATTGCAGGTGTATGTCATCCTGCTTGTTGGCTGCTGCCTCTCTGATTCCAGACTCAATTATGAGCTGAAAATCACATGGAGAATACGGCCTTGGAGGATGAACATCAACAACGTGACATTGATTCATTAAAGCTGACAGTTCATTCGCAGCACAAATCTTCATTCCACACACAAATATGAGAACTTGCGCTATGTCGAGATATAAACACGTGTTTAATTTAAGATATCTGGAAATGACATCATCAATGACGCGTGGATTACAAGCGATATGGTATGCTGCGAGAAACTCCTGCACAGTTTTGTGAACGAATGAGTATGATCTCCCTGTCCGACTTTTATCATTCCTGTTTGTTAGTATTCCTGCCTTAAGAGCAAACATCTTGCGAACTGTAAACTCTTCGTTAGAAAAATGGTTGGACAATGTAATGTCATCGAAAACAATAGATGATTCTCTTTCAGAAGAGAAGAGCAATTTAAAAGCTACCTCAGCTAACTTATCTAAGTGTTCAATGTTTGGCTGTAGGTAACTTGAGCTATAAAAACAGTGCACTGGTGGCGGGGTTGATTCGTTGAAATAACCAGTTGCACTGTTAGCCTTTTTACAAAGACTTTCAAGCAGAGTAGTGTAAAGTATACACAATGAATATCCTTTCAAATGTGCTTCATCTTCAATTGTATCTACCCAGGTACAGATGACCAGCGCGTACAACATTGGCGAAGATGATAACGACTGCAGCTTACGACGCGATACGAATAAATTAAATGTATCCACAGTTTTTTGTAGATCCTTCTTCTGGTGAATTATGCATCGAAGTATATTTTTAGCAAATGCATAAGGATCGCTTATCCCTTCGATCTCAAACAAACTGTCGATTTGCGAGTTCTTGATACGTTCATCAGCCAGTTTCCATGGTCGAGATGTTGTCAGAACCGTGCACGTGTCCTTGGAAAATCCAGCCATGGAAGGTTCAGCTAGGTTACTATCACTAGGGGACACCCATTCATCTAGGCCCTCTCGTACTACAAGGCAAATTTCAGTTTTCAGTATTTGTACGAGAAGTTTGTACACGTCGGCGCACTCGTCTTCGAAAAACATTTTATCAATAAGCTGCTTCTTTATCATCTGCGTTACATCCGTCTGATCCCTCGAATCTCTTAACGTGATGAAAAATAACAACTTGAATTTCTGAATGGTTAATCTATCTTCAAATGCTGGATGTTTTATGGAAGCTCCCGATGAAGGCTGATTTGAGTTGCACCAATCATCAACTAACTTAACTGCACACGTTGACTTTCCTCTACCGGGTTCGCCTTGTATGTATATGCGTTGAATCAATTTATTGTCTGTGTAAAATAGTTCTTTGTAGGTCAGTACTTGTTTTTCATTTTTCACCAATTTCCCGTCTTTTTCTATTTTGATTTGGTGTATTTTTGGCGCTGCATACATGTCTGTTATTCGCTTATCAAGACTTTGGTCTAATGTTAACAGAGGCACATTGCAAGTCGTGTCATTGTAATGTTGAATCAAACGTTGTCGAAGATCTGAAATTATAGCACAGCAGTGGTTTATGACAGGTATGTTACATTCTTAGCATGTGCAATTATACAAAGAAAAAACAAAAACAGTTGTCCTTACAAAGTGCCCTTTACTGTTCATATAATATGTTACATAAGTTAAATGTTAATAGTGATTTCAGATCCACATGAGACGTTCCTAAGTTATGTCTAAGTACATAAAACAAAAACCTTTATTTGAACTAACAATGTACAGAATATACATTTTCTGCTTCATTGCAGATAAAGAGTTATGAGTCTGAGCCTTGAGGATAGGCAGCACTTAAACAGAAATAATGGTGTTGAACCTTATCCTGACATACATGCGTACAAAAAGAAAAAAATAATACTCAGTCTGTTTATATGCAAAGTTAAAGGTTTGGAACAAAGTTTTTGTATATACTTAAAAATACAGAGGACAAAATTGATGCAAGCAAGTCTTAATCTAAGTTTTTTAAGAACAGAATGGGATTTGTTCTGGTCAGATTTATGAAAGGGACCTCAAATACTTACGCACAAATCGTGTGTAAAGATTAAAATCGCTACCCATTGTAGTTTCCTTAATAGTTTCCTGCACAGAAATAGCACTTTGAGCATTCGAAGTACAAAAATCGGAATTGCAATTCAAGAATTATGGGCCTTGCTCTTTTTAACATGATATTTTTAACTTCTTATGCATACGTGAAGTAGTTTCATATGATATAGTATATAGCCTTCTTTTTTATCCTGCAACGTTAACCTGACCTTTCCCGGTATGAAACGTTGGCATATTTTTGATTAATTGGTAGGGTTCTTACATAACGACTTATAATAAAAGTTCAAAGTTTCCATTGAATTAATGACATATTAACAATAAAAGTTGTTGTACGTTAACCTTATCCATAGCATTTCGCCACCGACTAGAAACCGATGAAAAGTACAGGTTGCCAAAGAATATTCCAGTAAATATTCGTGACTACGATTATGCGGACTTATTTATGAAACAATGTACATGTTGTGTTAGCGAACTTACATAATGACATATACAACTTTTTATTATCTGTTCACATACTAACAGCAGTATAAGGGTTTTGCACAAACAACTTTATGTTATGTTATATGGTTATAATACTGCTCGATTGCAAAACAGAGTAATGGGCCTTTCTTCAGTGACCTGACGTCAGTTTCAAGTGAACACCATCAGTAGTAGCATATTTATTTTAACAAACAAATGACATTAACCAGAACACGACACTGATGGAAAGGTTGGTATTGTAGCTCCAAAACTTATATTCTTTAAAGAAACACGCCTATGTATATATGATTTGTTTTTCAAACTTTTAGTCCAACTAGAATTAGCTTCATTTTGTAAATGATAATGCGTACATGTATATAGGGTATCGAGATAAACTTTTTAGACAACAAACCCTTTTACAAACCTGCTACGCCTCGTTCATAATCTTCTGATGCGGTTTTACGCGCTGATTGTTGAATGCGAACAATACCATCATTTACATTTGATTCGATGCGCTGTGTTCCATCCTGTATCTTGCTTTCAAGCTTTTGTTCCGCATCTTTTCTTTTGCTTTCAATCCGTTGTTCCACAACCTTCGTCATTGTTTTTAGGCGTTGTTCCCCAACTTTTGTTGTGCTTTTAAGGCGCTGTTCTCCGATTTTCTTCATGCTTTTAATGCGTTTTATCCCAGCACGTAGGGTCTTTTCTGCCTCCTTAGAAAAACATTCGCCTGCCATTTTAACATTTTCAAGTGTTTGATAGGCGCCTTTCAACATCTCACCAAGTTCTGTCAGCGACATTCGATCATTTTGCAACTACATGGAAATAAGAAATGTACTTTGGTTGTTTTTTGTTGTTGCTAAAATCAAACATTGAATGCATGCAATCATATTGTATAGTAAACTTGAAAAGTAATACATGTCTATGTCAGTGCACGATTGTTTTATCAATTCATAGTGGTCATATAAAACATATTTTCATCAGTGGCGGATTTGTTGCAAATGACTTTTATGAAATGATAATGCGATCTAACTCTGAAATAAACATATGCTATATTTACTTTATGATCTTGCACGATGAATTTATCAAATACGTCAGATTTGTTCGAGCATCAGAAGATTTCATGTCGTTTGTCTACATAAATATTACATTTTATGATATAACAGACATAACGCTTCGTGATGTAACTACATTGAATAAAGTGTAGGCAATAAAGGCCTAGACTAGTAAAGAAATAAAAACCTTTTTTTTTAAATAAATCCTAGTTTTTGACCCCCACTTTACCTTGTTTCGAGCTCGTACAGAATATAATTTGGAAAAAAAGGTCTGACAAATTTTCATGTAGATGTGGCAATGAATGTGGTCTCTAGAGGATTCTTAACGTTTTTATTTTAATTTAACATAGTGACTTGATTTTACCCATAGTGAACACAAATCCAACTCAACTTAGATATCATAAGGGCCAATGTTCTGATCAAGTTTTATGAAGATTTGGCAACAAATATGACCTCTTAAAGGTCCAAAAGTTTTTCTTAAATTTGACTCAATTTTGACAACATGCGACGCAATTTCCAACTCAGTTGATAAGTAATGAGGAACAATGTTCTGAGCAAGTTTCATGAATATAAGACTAAAGCGTTACATCTAGAGTGTTCAAAAGATTTTACTTCAGCCTCATCCTTATAAGGAAAACTGCCCGGACCCCTGGCGGGCATGTTTTGCAATGGGTCAGAACCTTAAATGAACTAGACCAAGATATCATAAGTAAAAGGCTCTGACCAAGTTCAATGAAGAATGGGCAATAAATGCAACCTTTAGTGTTCAAATACTTTTTCCTTAATTTGATATAGTGACACCACGTGACCCAGTTTCGTAGTCGGCCAAGATATCATTAGGAAAAATGTTCTTAGCTTGTTTTATGAATATTGGGCTATACAACAGACATCTAGAGTGCTCTGTGGGCAAATGTTGACAACGAACGACGGACAAAAGCTTACGATAAGCACATCATGGTCAGGTGAGGTCAAGATAATTTGGTTCCAGGCAAGAGTAACATTAGTCAAACGGTATTATTTCACAATAGCTGCAATAAAATGATAACGTGTGATCACCATTCGTTAATTTCACTTCATAAGGTGACCATCTTCTTTTAGTGTATTATTAAATTTGTTTGCATTTTGTAAATAATGAGGCTATTTCCAAAATATAAGTTTAAACCAATCCAATATGAATATAAGATCAAATATTAATATCAACTAAATACACGTTCATCTGAATAATTCTCACATTTCGTACAACGTCATATTATTTTACTGTTACTATTTTCCAGTACACATCTTTCTCAAACAAGATATTGTTTGACAGGAATCACGATCCTTTTTGTAACTGTTTATCTTTCGTTAAACACTATCCAAATTGCGTCATTATCTTTATCAATGTATTCATAATAACAAATCCTGTTGCAACTGCAATAGGTCCATTTTGGACCTTCCACAAATCAAGGTCATTCAGCTCTGAAAGATTGCGCGGAATCCACCAAGTAGGTAAATAGGAGTAGAGTACACACAATTTAGATTTTATAAAATCTAGATTGGAAAAACAGACAAAGGGTTACATTTCTGTTAAACAAGGTCGCAGCCAAACACAATTCGTTTAATATTGCTTCATAATGAGTGTTATAAAAACGTCTATAATTGTTTGAAAATATCACAAACCGTTTTGAACTTTAAAAAAGGTAAACTGCTCCCTTTAATTCAAGGACTTACATGATCAAGTCTCGCGTGCGCTGTCTTAGCTGAGTGGTCATGTTGTAAACATATCGGATCAGCTAGCAGCGTGGACAATGTCTGAAAATAACCCTGCAGATCAGCATCTGTAATCTTGCAATCCGACGTGTGACGTACATCTCGGCCTATTTGACGGACCTAGGCAACAATGCATTATGGTTAATGATCAAGTGGTATGTTTATCTAATTTCAAATGTAAATTTGCATTGACAATAAATCTATGTCGTGTTTAGAAACTCATATTTAAAAAAAAAAGAACATTACATATACAATAGTAATTTTAAAGAACTCTTCACTCCTAGTAATGACATTCAGTAACCAGTCAAAAGAATAGACACAACACTTATATGCATGGAAGTCGTGCTTTAATAAATTACCATTTCAAGTGGACATTGCTTATCAGGCGGTGGAGGTGATATACACGAAGAAGAGAGACAGTTCTGGAAATGAGTGCAGTTCAACATGATGCTTATTACGCCATTGAAGTCGGATTCCTGGACCGTGGGGACCCTGCCATATCCGTCCGGAGGGAGGAAGCATTTTCCTATTTCCCAACTGTCGCTCGCCCATTTTTTCGCATCAGTGTTCCTCCAGGACGGCTTACTGTATCTGTGATATACCGTGATGTTCTGTTTTACTTGATCACATACTGAGCATTGTTTGGGTTTCTGTGAAGCGTGGAAACGACATTTATGTTTACTCTTGTTACAAAATGGGAGCGTTGGACATGGTATGAGTTTTTCAATGGAACAGTTACCACAACCTCTACCAACGGTTGCGTGAATCTTCTGTAATTCGGTGTCAAGTAAGTAAGCTAATCCTTCCTTCGTCACATTGAGTGCTAAGCATGCCTTGAACCAGTTATTGGTCTTATTGTCGGAGAACATGTTGGAAGTGGCGGCCATTCTGCAAACGAACCAACAAAATTCCGCCAATCATAAGTGATACGAAACAAACCTGTGAACTTTGAGCCATCATCATGCTCTGATTTGTTAACTTAAATCGATTGCGACAACACATGTTTTATGTGTCACCATATTAACGCACAATGAAGAATTCGATTAAATAAAATTGAACAAACATAAAGAGTCATTAACAAATATAGTGGAAAACATGGGTGCCCGACAAATAAAGTCGCACTAATTGTTTATTTCGGCTAAACACGAGTGTGTCAGAATATTTAGAGTGTCTACAAACTTAGCATAATTACGGTATTTACACGTCATCGACTAGCAAATTAGGCTGAGTAAAAAAGTCATACTTTATGTGAATTCGTTACAAACTAAATAGCATAAAACATAACATATGTTGAATATCTCTATTTCAAAATAATTGAGAGAGTCATAAACAGTTGGAAAAAAAACAGTTCAAAATGACATTACATTTTAAATATTATGCTGCATACAGCATAGTGTTGCAAAGCCAAAAAAAAACACACGATTTGTTAACTCAACAAATACATTTTTGTATTAACACAGAGGATTCGAAAACAAAACGATGAGTGTTTTTAACACGGTATAACTAGGATTATACGTGTTATTTACCATGCTGCACACCAAAGATCAATAAACATAGATTCGTGTCATTGTGCGTTCCCGTCGATTCTCGCTTCAAACAATATTTCAGTCAATTAAAAAAGATGATGCATCTTATCGTGATAATCTAATCTACATATATGCCGGCACGTAATATAACAGGCATACCAGTAAACGCTCTTAAACCACAATGTCTCACTTGAAGAGAATGCGTTTGCGCCTCTATCGCAGATGTATATTCAACATGTGTATTGTCTTGCCTATATTATGTATCCGTTATTAGTGAAGGCAAATTAATATATTTGTTTCCTGTTTAACAGTTCAATCTAAAATTTACACTTTATATGGAAAATTTAATAAAGAAATAAATCAGTTTAGAAAATATACAGAACATGGCCGGACAGTTTAATATTAATTTATCAATTTTTAATTTTAAAATGATAGTTGATTAAGAAACATTTTTTAGTTACAGTTGATGACAAAGTCATATATGAACTGTCAAATAAAAAGAGTGCCACGGCCTGCATTTTGTCAAAGTGTCTCTCTAAATATCAATCATTAACACTATATATATACTGGTTCCAGTCCAATCCGTCTGGACTAATTAAATAGGATAATTTTAAAGCAAACGCGTTTTCTATCCATGTTCCAGAGCACTTGCATTCTAAATTATGTTACACTCACTCAGTCACTCACTCACTCACTCACTCACTCACTCATGCACGCACGCACTCACTCACTCACGCACGCACGCACGCACACACACACAACATAAACAAACGCACGCACGCACTCACACACTCACGCACGTACGCACACACACATAAAACCAAACAATCATGCTGTACTATCAAATAAACCTCAACCGACTTCAGGCTTGAACGGACTTTCGGAACACTCTGTCGAGTCTTTTAAGCCCAACACGGTATATTGAAATAACATACTCATATTAAACCAAGCTTAATATTTAGTAATGTAAGTTTACATTACATTCACGCAATATGCTATTATGCTCACACCGCATGCGATTATATTTCTATATCCACACGGCATACAATATTTAAAAAGAAACCTACCATTTTAATAACGCAGCAACCATTTGATCAAAAACCGTGTACCAATTTAAATAGACCACATACAATTTTTCACACATGACGTCATTAATGTATCTATGAATAAAACATAATACTAATATGACAGCACAACATACACGATACAAATTAAAGTTACTCGTACCCACTCCCAATACAATTTTCATGAATGGGTTAATAATTTTAATTGCGAGTTTAAGTTACTTACCTACTGTAAAGCAGAAGCTATGCAGGTATGCAAACGTATTAAAGGATCCCAGCATCTATTTGCAGTCGGATTTCCATTGGTCTTAAATAGATGATGGAAAAAAACTTTAGGTTTCCTGTTTAACATAAATATAGCACTAACTCAAGTTTATTTATCTCCATGACAGCTTAATTCTCTCATTACTGTATTGTGTTGGCTGTTTTATCCCGTACTTTGCCACAGCTATTGTATGCTATTAAGCTATTAAATGAATTCGTTATATATCCGTTAACAGTTTTTGTTTCGTCTATAACGATCACTTCTAGCTTGATACCCTTTAAATGCAAATAGCTGCCTTACAATCAAATCTTACTGCGTTTATTTCCTTTTACGATCAAATCGTGTACCTTCTTTCAAGAGAAATTCCGACATGTTGATGTGTTCAGGAGAGACTCTTCGTTAAGGTATTACACGACGCTTAGATTAAATTCACCTCTAAGTTTAATGTATGCATGCCGTGACATCACTGCGTTTTAGTCCAGTCAACGAAGCATTTGACCTAGAACTAATTGCAAAAGAATTTATAAGTATACCATGCGAATGTACTACCTAAGATATGTTTGTCCTACAAAGTCCTGAAATTGTGCTTGTGTAATCAAAGAGATATTGATAGTTAAAGTTGGGATTTTTTCAAACTGGATGTATTGCCCATCTTTGCTGCCATACCACCAGAAAGGTCTGATGTCACTGGCTTTAAAATATGACGTCACAAAATATTTAATGGCGGCGCCATGCGATAACTCGTATAGATCTGGCAATATGTTAGAGAGAAGCCTTTAGGGACCATTTAACGTAAGTATTAGCCGTTAATTGTTTTTAACAACATTGAAAACAAACTTAGGCAAAGTAAGTTTCACAAACATACTAGGGTCCAGATATTTCAATAATTTCGTGTAAATGACAGCAGTGCTACGATTACGTAATTGATAATTTATTCAAGTTAATTTTAAGAAAACACACAAACTATTGTTGAAACATCGATCTTTTGTCATGAAATACAAATAATATGTGCAGAATACTCCTATTTGTTATTAACTACTACTGAATTTCATAAGTGAAAAGAAGAGGTTTAAAAAAAATCTACGGAAGCGTATTTGATCATAATATCCTAAATAAAAACTTTTGCGTGCTGAAATTAACATACTCTCATATTCACAATTGCCATCCATGTTTGATGTTTGTGTAAAAGGAAAATGTAATTTAGTCATTAATTACTCATTTCTGTGTACCTAACATTTAAAAAATGCATATTTGTATATATTAATACTATGCAAAACATGAATCTGAACAGTAAGTACATGCATTTTGTTTTCCAAATGCATACGCCTTTGATCTGTCCATTGTGCCACGAGTCGTTTAGGGATCACTGGCCGTTTTCGAAACTAAGTGAGAAAGGTTGCCAAGGAATTCGCCTTGCGAGTAAACACCATGCAACCGATGTGACAGTATCTCCAGGTGGCATGGTCCATATTTCATGCCGAAAAGACTTTACAAGACCTGGCCCTTATACGAGTTTGGAAGATAAACCTTTTTTGTAGTTAGTTTTTTCATTTTAATTAGTAAATTAATTCGATACAAATAGTCTCATAAATATTGTGTATATAACTTTATACGTTGTACATAAATTGTTACCTTTTAGTGAGCGAAAAATCAGGGGATTATGTCGTTCATTCAGTACAATAAAGATCAATTACTGCATTGTGCAGGTGTGGATAGAAAATTGATAAAACCGGACAATGAAACTCTGTCACTATTGAAATCATACGGTATCCTGAAATACAGAGGCTCCCGGGGAGGTAAACATAAGCTGAAACGAAATCATGACATAAACCAGGGTGTTCACTTGGAAAATATTAAATTACTACCAAGAGTAATTCCTAAAATAACCAGTAACTTGTCAAATACAGCAAAACCTCGGAAAACCGCCCAAAAGACGACCATTCATGATAACCTTATAAAAGTCAAAATTGAAGCTAAAATCGTCGTAAGCGGGCAGAAAAACATCAAAATATGCAACATTAATCCTAGATATGTAAAAAAACAAAACCCTGTCTCTCAACCATTTTATATCAACTAATGAGTTTGATCTTGTGGCCATAACAAAAACCTGGCTTGGCACATCGACAGATAAAACATGCTTTACCGAGCTCTTATCTGAAGGCTACCAATTGAAACATGTACCTCGTCCCAGTGGTCGCCGTGGGGGCGGAGTTGCACTAATACACAAGACTAGCATTGAAATAAAAGTCTTGACCTTTTTTTATATTGTTATGAAAGCGAATTTATGTTAGAATTATCTAAAACTAAGCAAGTAGATTTGATTAATTGTTTTAACCTTACTAGTAGGTACATTGATGACATACTTAATTTAGATAATCCATTATTTGAACAATATATTCACAAAATCTACCCAAAAGAACTAGTCTTAAATAGATCGTGTATATCCAATACAGACGCTGCGTATTTAGACTTACATTTAACTATTAATAATAATTTGATCAAAACTAGTCTATACGACATACGGGACGATTTTAACTTTGAAATTGTGAATTTTCCGTTTCTAGATGGCAACCTCCCTAAAGGACCTTCCTATGGTATTTACCTTTCGCAGTTGGTACGTTATGCCAGAGCATGTTCGTGTATTAAAGGTTTTAATGATCGTAATCTAATATTAACAAAAAATTGCTAAAACAAGGCTTTTGTAACATAACCTAAGAAATAAATTTGCTAGATTTTACTCTAAGTATGGTGATTTAATGCAAAATATAATGTTTCTTTAAAATTGCATTTAAATAATGGAATCTCCCATCCATCATTTTACAAAGATGTTTTGAAGCGTGTCCGCAAATTAAAATATGTTAAACCAAATGTTCATATTAAACTTTTCAATTTAATTAACTTGTTTTTATCAAAAGGATACGATGCTTATGTACTTAAAAACACGTATTTGAGGGTTTTCGATTCACTATATCGTTCTTCCCTTAAAATTTGGAATCATTAGTGATATTATAGGCATTTTTCTCTGTTGAATAAAATTGTGTCATTGTGTCGTATGAACAAATCTGCATGAAAACTACATTATAGGCATTTTTCACTGTTGAATAAAATTGTGTCATTGTGTCGTATGAACAAATCGGCATGAAAACTACATTTGGACTCAAATCGTACATCTAATCATTTCTGTCTTCAGTTGTCAAAACACCTATATACTGTTTGATTCCAATAATGTCGCTTTAATGGAATTACCATTTTTATCCATTTACTTCTTAATATTAAATCACTAAACTTGATTTATTAGTAGCACAGCCCCATATATATTTTTATTTAGACTGCCCCTGGAATTTGTTCACGTCATTATGTCATTATGGATTTTTGTGACGTCATACGACATACTTTCCCAGTTGTAATCTACATGCATAGGTCATTGTGTTTATAACGTTCCATTTTATTCATATTTTCTCTCTGATAGGCGTTTCTTGTTTGATTTAATTATTTTTATTTTTTTAGCAGTGACATAAACAACCAAGCTATGTAATATGGAATTTTTACACCCATTATTGCTGCTTCTTCCTGTATTTGCGCGATGATTATCTGAGATATTAACTCCGTGACGTTATATTCTCAAATCTTTTTCTATAAAGAAGGAATGTAGTTGACAATTGTTAATAGTTTTATTTGATCGTTCGTCAAAAAGTTGTGACTCTGTTACTCTTGTATCTTCAATGCAATTGAATAATTAAATAGTAATTAAATTGAATGCCTTTTAATTCCCTTTTATTATTGTTTAATTTGAGTTACAATGCTATGGCGTTAAATTTTATTTACACTTAAATGTATTATGAATATTGCTGGGCCTAGTGTGAGGTTAAGCGCTCTATAACCAGGTTTAAACCCCCAATGCTTTGCATTGACCGTTCCAAGGCGGTGACCCCAGCTTTATTCATATTTTGTGTTTATGTTGGTTTGTATTGTGCTGTATTGTGCTGTTTTGTACTGTTTGGGCAATCGGTCACTTGCCTTAAATAAAGGACCAACTAATTGTTTTAATGAAAATTCAATACTGCTCCAGCAGCTGGAGTTTCACTTCTTTATATTGACTTCAACTAAAAACAAACAATTCTCTACCTTTGAACAAATGAACTGTAGTGTAAAGATTAAAGACTACTCTCTACGATTGGCAGTAATCTACAGACCACCTCCATCAAACAACAATGGCTTGAAATCAATTACTTTCTTAGAGGAAGAATGGTTCCAGTTTTTATCAAAATATGCATCAACAGATAAAAACATCATTTTGACCGACGATCTGAATATCCAACTTGACGATCCGTCTGATAAAGATACTCTAAAATTCAAAATTCAATAACATACTCCATTCTTTTGGTATGATGCAGAATGTAAAAGAGCCAACACACGTACGAGGACACACTCTGGACGTTGTGATCACCAGGGACCTGTGGATACGGTATTCAACGTAATTGTTACCGATCCTGGACTTTCAGTCAGCTCAGGAAACATTTCTAAAGACCACTATGCCGTCATCTTCAATGCAAGAGCATCAAAACCAGCTCTTGAAAGAAAAACTGTAACCTTTCGGAACTACGGGAGATCAATATTGAAAAATTTAAACAGGACATCACAGAGTCAGAAATACAATTTGAAAATATATATGACCCTGAAACCCTTGTCCAAACTTATGATACTAAACTTTCTGCTTTGGTAGACAAACATGCTCCACTTAGAACAAAATCTATAACCCTGCGGCCGACTTGCCCGTGGTACACAGATGAGCTTCATGAAGCTAAACATATCAAACGAAATTTGGAAAGAAAATGGCTAGACTCACTATTGATCATGAAATTTATAGAAACCACTGCGCCAAAATGAACAAAATGTTAAAAAGAGCACGCGCAGAATGTTATTCACATAAAGTAACATCCTGTGGCCGTGATCAAAAGAGCGATCACAAAACACTTACAAGATGGTTTATCTGAAATAGCTCTCCCGTCAGGCAAAGCATCCGATTAGTTAGCACAAGATTTTAATGATTTTTTCATAAATAAAGTTGAAGGTATCAGAAAAGATATTTATGAACATGCCCTATCTCATGCAAATTCAAAACAGAGTAATGATAATAACCCAACAGCAGAAACATGCAGTTTGACACATTTCCGTCCGACAACTGAGGAAGAAGTTGAACAAATCATTATGCAATCCCCAAATAAATCTCGCGAGCTTGACCCTATTCCAACTTGGCTCCTGAAAGAATGCAAAACTGAACTGCTACCAATACTGACAAAAATCATCAATCTTTCGATGGAAACGGCAAGTGTGCAAAGATCCTTTAAAACATCACGTATAAGACCTTTATTAAAAAAGCCCACCTTAGACAAAGAAACACTACAAAACTTGGAACTAAGGGAATTTAAGCTGCAAGCCTCTAACACAATCATTACATTTAAAAAGGCACCAATTCCCGAATGAGTAGACAATCAAGTGCTTAAGTGCACACTTGAAAGAACATAATCTGATCGCTATCAAATATGTTTAAAGTGAACATTTAACTGCACCAGTCAGTTTGTATTTATTGCATTCAAATTCAGGGCCGGTATTCGGCCCTATTCTAAATGTAACAAAAGGTATATATTGTTCCGAAATAGGACCTGAATTTTCCAAATTGAAGGTTTAAACATTTTTTTATTATATTTCAACATTTAGTTTATTTCTCCGATCCAGCGTTATAAGTTGAATCTCAGTAAATATAACAATGAAAACATTTAATTCTAAATTTTGAAACATTTGTAAGCAAAACAACAACAATACTTATTTCCCAATTGTAGTCAAAACACCGGGATTTTTTACAATCCAAAGGGACCCGGCCCTTTTCCCAAAATGGTGAAAAAAACAATGCGGCGGCAGCAGAAAAGAAACGTTATCTGTCATTTAAAACCATCGGGACAAATGCCTTTTGGTGCGCACCGTATAAACCATGGAAACTTAGAAAATAATGTACGTTTTCACAATTAACTTATACATTTCAAACTCGGCTATGATAACTTTGGGGTGCATGCTTTGACAAAGGTTTATTAAGATAGTGGACATAAGGCTACTTCCATATGTATAGGGTATACTGATATTTTGAGGTATGCTATTGTTAATTACTGTATATAGTGTTAACAAAATATGAACAACCGTATATCAATATCAAGAACGAACACGCCTTTACTTAAAACGTAATGTTTAATATTTCATCTCAATGTTTTGACAGCTTTTGGTATTTGCAAACAGAAAGTCAAGCTTAAATTCGGCGTCACACATTTGAAAGAACGCTTGTGCCGCAGGGAACTAAATGATCGACGATTGAGATTAATACACTCAATATAAAAAAACATTTCATTTTTAACATAAATAATGCAACAAACAATATATTAATAATAATCACTTCGCATTTGAATAATATTGTACAATATTTTTCCTTTGTTTAGTTGAACGAGAATTGATCACCACAAAGATTTCCCATCATTAAATGAGAGTTCACATTTGACTTTAAATTTGAAAGAGAAACGAGTGACTCCGTGCTGATATGGTTTTATTTACTTATCGACTTGTGAGAGAAAAAATAACGCTTGACATGCTTCCTTTCAAAATGTATCAGTGCCTGACCTCCTCTATAAATGCAAATACATTATTAATGACTGACATATTTGTGGAAGTCACATAAGGTAACCAAATGTCATCAAAAAAGCGAATGAGGCGAAGATTACATATGGAATCACATTAAATGGACTGTAAACCATGAATGACGAAAAAAGAAAAGTTCTAAAATAACGAATTTTTTTTAAATTATTAGTTTAAAATGATTAAAATATCACGACTGGTATATTACATTACTTGGAAAATGTTCATATTTTCATGATATTCGGTAATAAAAATTCGCGATGTGAAATCGAATGTTTGTCGCGATAATAGATGACATGACGATATACACACTATGAATAACGCGAGAAGATTGATTATTATATATATATATAATATATACAATTCACTACGCATGCAAAAGTTGCATTCCTGGGTTTACCACGTGACGATGAGGATCAATCTACTTGCGTGATTTATAGTAAACTGGTAGTTACCTGGTATACAAACCCAGTAAAAATAAATGAATAAAAAAATAAAATTAAAAAAAAAACTACTTTTTTCAAGTAATTTTATATACCAGAGGTGATATTTTAATCAATATAAACTAATAATTAAAAAAATACGGTATTTTAGAACTTTTTTCGTCATTCGTGGTTTACGGTCCCTTTAAAGCAAATAGCAACGCTATATAGTATTGTGCCCAAACAACAAACCTATAAGCAATTTTACATTTACATCACACAACATGCCGTTATACGAACAAAGCATACCATGAAATGATGACACTTGGAGCCATTAATTAATCTATACACAAAACATAATACTAATATAATACCACAACTTACAAAATATATATGAACGTAACACGCAAACATTCCTTATACAATATACATTTACTAGTTAATCACTTAAATTGCAAGTATAATTATCTTACCTACAGAAGACCACAAGCTTTCACTTTTATGTTTGTATGTGTTATCGTATTGATGTGGGATCCCAGCATCTATTAACAGTCAGAAATCCATTGATCTAAATTAGATAACGGGGAACAACCTTAAGGTTTCCCGTAAGCCATAAATATAGCACTTACTCAAGTTTTGTGTTTCCATGACAGCTTTAATCTCGCTATATTAATTGTTTGCGATTATTTTCGCCCGTACTTTGCGATGTAATTTATTTATTAATGGGCCCGTACTTAGCATAATCGAAAACTTAACTGTAAAGAGAGACTGTACGATTTTGTCAAATATTTATATGTGTTAACTTGTAACATATTTATACAAATATTTTACAATAACACAAAATATGCAAGAAAAATTATACATTGAAGACGAATTTCATAAAATGCATCAAATACACAGTTAGCGCTGGCTAAATCCGATGCCGACACTTTTACTCGTATTTATTAGGAAACAAAGTTGTGTCTTTGTGTCGTATGAACGAATCTGCACTATAACTAAATTTAGATTCATATTGTACATGCATGATATATATGCTGGCGAATTCGGCTCCCAGCCATTTTCGACTTCAGATATAAATATCTGGCTTATTTCGCATTTCTCGACACATGTCTTTCTTTACTTGTATTTTAATTTATATTGAAATATATGTATAATAAGTATTTACACATTTGATATAAATTCATAAATATTTGACAAAATCATGCAGTCTCTCTTTAATACTGAGCAAACATATCCGTTCACTTTGTTTGATTTATAATGAAAGATTACTGCACAATTGCCATTTTATTACGCTGTCAATATAAATAGTTTAATTTACAATCACACCTTACTGTGTCAATTTTCTTTTTGCAAGCAAGTTGTGTACTTACTTTGAATTTAAGTAGATTCCGACATGTTGACTTGTTTGAGGCAGACTATTCATTACTGTTTTACGCGACGGTTACATTAAATCCCCGCTATGTTTATTGTATGTATGTATGCCACGTTACTCTAACTAGTTGAAGCGACACCTATGGGTGGGTATAAACGGAGGTATTGGAGCGCATCGAATATTAGGCATTTTCTTACATAAAATCTATTAATTACCGAATACAGACAAGAGATAGTCCCTTCATGCTTGATCACTCATGTATTATTGTATTAGTAGGTGAGTGTATAAAACAGCTGATTCGCGCGTCTTTGGTTACAGTCTTGTTCGACACGATCAATCTCGTATCAAGTATCGAGTAATTTTTGCGCAGCCAATATAGAAGAACAACGGATTTGGTCGATTTAACGATATTGCATTACTGTGTATATGTCGTTATGTATAATGCACTAGTGTGTTTAACCCATGCACTTAGGTAACGTAATTAAAAGAGAAATGCAATAATGGAATAAGCATGGGTCTTTAAATAAAAACATGCAAGTTTGAACTCACAAAGACAAGGAAATATAGCAGGGCACGATATGAAATAATTTAAATATGTATGCGCTAGTGGGTTACATGTAAAGCACATACTTAACGGGAAGTAAAAATGCTCTATAGATATATGAGTCGTGCTTTGGTAAAACTATGCATAATGCTAGTGCGTAAAGTGTCGTCCCAGATTAGCCTGTGCAGTCCGCACAGGCTTATCCGGGACGACATTTTCCGCCTAAACTGGATTTTCACTAAGAAGAGACATCATTTAAACGAACAATTCCATTAAAGCGTTAATTGTCGTACCTGATTAGCCTGTGCGGACTGCGCAGGCTTATCTGAGATGACAATTTACGCACAAGCATTATGCCCAGTTTTCTCAGAACACGCCACATATTTGGGATCGGTCACTTTGCTTCATTTAGTCGACGTAATCAGGAAAATTACAAAAACAATATTTCCTGTTTGTGTTTTCTAATCAAAGATTTTAGTTGATGATGGACCAATCTGACGAAACTGTGGATAAAGTCATCATGTGTTGATGAGAAGCATCGTTCATATTGATAAGTACAATCATATTATCTCGTGTGTTCTTTTTTAATGTGTGGTTGTTTTTAAATATTGATAAGAAGTTCAATTATTAATAGCTCCTGCCATAGTTAAAAATCATGTATTATCCATAAAACTAGGAATCACAATGTATAATGTCAATGATAAAGTTAATCGGGCATTGAGTACTTGAATATGAATAAAACGAGTGTCTCCTATGCAAGCAAATTCAGAGTATTTATTAGCAGCCAATGGACTATCATGATATTCTTTTGAATGAACAAATACATATTCGAAAACAGAGACATGCATCATTTTAAATGTATCATGAACCCAAATAATGTTTTGAACAAGAGCTCACATCGCATGCACTCTTATGAGCATTGTTGAATGATTCTATATTACAGCAGTGGCCTGTATAGGGCATGCCCGAAGCGACAGTACATTTCGGCGAACACACCATTGAAAACATCCAGAGTGGCCCCATTTAGCAGCCAGGACCCATCCTAGGCATTGGCTCAATGCTTGGCCTTTGTACCGCCCATGGTCACGTCCCTAGTATTGGTACCGCCCCTGGTCGCGTCCCCAGTATTAGTACCGCCCCTGGTCACGTCCCCAGTATTGGTACCGCTCCTGGTCGCGTCCCCAGTATTGGTACCGCAACTGGTCGCGTCCCCAGCATTGGAACCGTCCCTGGTCGCGTCCCCGGTATTGGTACCGCTCCTGGTCGCGTCCCCAGTATTGGCACCACCCCAGGTCGCTTCCCCAGAATTGGTACCGCCTCTGGTCGCGTCCCTGGTATTGGTACCACCCCTGGTCGCGTCCCCAGTATTGGTACCACCCCTGGTCGTGCTTCCAATATTTGCACTGCCGCTGATCGACGAGCGTTTGGACCCAATCTTGGTAACAACACTGGGCCTACTCCCTGTCCAGCTACCAATGTCCGTCCATCACACGGAGCTTATTCAGCAATGTTGAACCCACAAAAAGTTTCCCAAACAAGGTAAGTCTGAATCATGATTTTTGTAATTGTTAAGTTAATAATGGCAATAAAGTGTCGTCTTGGTCAATTGCTTTGAAACGGTTGTTAAGTGTAAATAAAGGCACACAATTTATTGATAAAGAAAAGTGTTTATAGGCAAACTGTTGCTTTGTCAATATTAAGGCATACAATGTTATAATTCTCAATAGGTTTTGCTCCCATAAGGGTTGGCAGTGGGGCCGCCTTTTAGGTTGTTGTGTGTTTATCTTATTCTCATTTTTTTAAAGTTCTTATTAAATCAAAATCTTCTAAACCACTGGGAAGGTTTTAATGAATCTTCATAGGAATTATTTTAGTGTGACCCTCTTTCACAGTTTGGCCAATCGTTCATATTCGCTGCATTTCAGTCCCCAGAGCATTACACAGATTTAAACATAAAAAAATCCAAAATCTGAATCTGCTAAGGTTTATTATATGGTGTGTGACAAAGTGTGTTAAAAAACGCGTAATCCTAAAAGGAAAGTGGTTTAATATTAAGTGTAACATATAAAAGTAGCCCTCTCCTCAATTTACTTTAAACCATGCCCGTGGGGTCGATTCTAGCCAAACTCCTGGGGTCACATGTATTGACTTGTATTGTTAATAACTCTTAAACATGTTTTCTCCAAAACCACGTTAACAAGAGCTGTGATATTAGTAATATATTTTTGTCAGAAACTGTTATTTGGTATGTTACATCATGCAATAGCCCAATAGAAAGTCTGTTTGCTCCTGTGCCTTAAGCAGAGGTATATAGTGTTGGCGTTGTCCGTCCGTCCGTCAGTCTGTTTCAAACTGTTTCAAATTTCAAAAACTGTATAACATTTCAACATGAAACTTAATGGGTTTGTGTAAATAAAGAACCATAAACCTACACTTTCTTAAATAAGAGTTATTGCCCTTTGTTGTTTGTACTTGTCAGTGTATTATCTTATATACGATATAAGAGTTAAACATGAAACGAACTGGGGGTAAACATATCAATAAGGAGAAGTACCATGCACAAGAAAATAATCCTACACTTTCTTAAGTAAGATTTAATGCCTCAGTGTTTTTTAAATATGTAATTTTCACAAATAATATACAATAATGCAACATAAAACTTCATGTGTGTATAGATATTGAGAAGAACTACGATGAAAGATTTCAACATTAAACTTCAACTTGTTTTGGATAAATGCAGAAGGATAGCTTAAAAATTGTTTTAATAGTTGTTATTTTGCATCATACAACAATACAGCAAGCTATGATTTGAAACATCTTCTTATTATGCAATGGCTTACTTATCCCCATATTGGTCAGTAAAAAGTTATAAGGAGTGAGGTGATGAGCTGCAAAACTTCCAATTAAATCTGCCTTTGAAACTATTTTTGGTTGTTTTCTAGCTGATGCGCTTGGAAATAGCATCGTCTCTCAAAGGAAATTAATGTTATCAAAACTCGAATGGCTCTCAACAAATCTTGGTCATTGACAAGTCAGTAAAAAACGAATTAAAATAGTAATAACTAGAAGCAACAGTGGTTATAAATCAAAAAGAAATACCAGTTTATGAATAGTTAAGGTAGATTGACCGTCCTGATATTTGGTGAGGTTAAGTCTGAAAACAATCGTAAACTTTAGGCCACGTGGTATAGTGTCGTTATTTGAACACTGTAAAAGAGCTGACCATACATTGTAAAAGAAACAAAAACAGCTATATAATGAAATAATGGCAGAATCGTTCATATGGAGACGAACTTGACAGAATTTACCATAATGAATACTGTACAATTGACATCTAAGTGCTTTAAGTAAAAGTATTTTAGAAATAACTCGCGTATTTAAGTTTAACTATACGTTGAAGTGTATGTATGTTTGAGCAGGTTTGTCAGCTTACTGTACACATCTCATTGTAAAAAATCAGTCGAAATAATTTTCCTCCCCTTCATTCAATGAAACTTGAAGGCCGAAATATTTGGTATTTGCCGTGAAGTATCGCAAGGCGGTTAAAAAATCATCGGTTAATATAATACCTTGGGGTAAAAAATTGGACCTTCTCAAGGGGTACCCTTTTCCATATAAGTTATACAGTGTATATTTCATGAAACCATTAAACACATCTGAAACATCAATGCAGAAAAATTAAGCCTTCAGAATAAAAGCAAACTTTGAATTAAAAATAAGAATGGCCTCTTTTCCACTATATTCCGCTACTAAAGATTTATTTTGACTTATTATCCTAAAATAACATTTTTTAAAAACCATTTAAATATTACCTTTAAAAGATGACGACTTTTACAACAGAATTAAAGAAAGAAGATAACAGAACTTGGATTTTTTCCTATCAAACTGTTCTGTAATACTTTGCTAAAAAAACAAATAACTTTGTTGATATTTGTCATATAAATAATGTAACGCATTTTCTGAAAGCCTTCTTATCACAAACGTTCTGTTCCAAAAATAGTTTTCACCAAAATTAGTACAGAAACTTAATGTTTCTATTCTATAAAAAGCACATAATTCAATGTTTCCCGAGGATTATACTCTTAAAACTCTTCACCTTCGATACGATTCACTTATTTAGTTCACGAATTGCAATCTCAATACAATGCGCCCTCACAGAATTTTCATCGTGTTCTAAATATTCGAAAAATACAGGGGTAACAATATCGATGGTTTGAAATTTGTAATTTAACATGTCATGATGGCTCGAATCATGTCGATGCGGTTAAAATTCTGCCCGTCTTGGTTATTATTAAGCACAGGGTTCAATTTATCAGAATTTTCCAGATTTAAGTCTTTCAAACTTTGAGATCAACGTAAGACCGTATATTGTTTGCTGAAGGTTTAAGAAGGGAGGAGGTCGGGCCAATTTTCAGACAAGTGCGGAATTGTTGTATAATTTTAGAACAAATATTGCTCATTTAGCTTTCCAGAAATTATCGCTTGTAACAATTTTTGCCCGGTCTTTTGTTTAATGATTTTCTGAGTGGCTACCAACAAATATGCTTATCATAAATATTTATTTAATTACCACTAGGTAAAACTTACATTGTATGACTTACATTGAAATAATCTGTAACTTAATGTGGGATGTAGTACAAGTGTTTATGATTGAAACGTGGTTTGCATTTTTTGTTTTAATAAAAATAGTTGATGTTAATTCGTCATGATTGCGTCCCATCTATTAACAGTATTCCAAGCTTCATGTAACGTGACCAAACATTTGTTCTAATGATACCTCAGCTTTGTTTGAAACGTGTTCCAGTTTGTTGTTAACCATGACCGCTAGGGGCGGAAAACTGTTCCTTATATTAAAATAGTAAAACTTTGTGAACACGCTAGCAGTCGTATTTATTTCCAATCTTCATAAAACTTTGTCAGAGCATTTTATCTGATGATATCTGAGCTGAGTTTTAAAATGGTTTCGGTTCAATTCAAAACGTAAAAGCCAAGAGGCGGGGAAGCTCTACGTTTATGGTCAAAGTAGAACCTTGTTAACACTTCAATATAAAGAAGTGAAACTCCAGCTGCTGGAGCAGTATTGAATTTTCATTAAAAACAATTAGTTGGTCCTTTAATTAAGGCAAGTGACCGATTGCCCAAACAGTACAAAACAGCACAAATTAGCACAATACAAACACAAAATATGAATAAAACTGGGGTCACCGCCTTGGAACGGTCAATTCAAAGCATTGGGTGTTTAAACCGGTTATAGAGCGCTCAACCTCACACTTGGCCCAACAATATTCATAATACATTTAAGTGTAAATAAAATTTAACGTCATAGCATTGTAACTCAAATCAAACAATAATAAAAGGGAATTAAAACTCATTCAATTTAATTACAATTTAATTACTCAATGGTATTGAGGATACCAGAGTAACAGAGTTACAACTTTTTGACGAAAGATAAAATGAAACTACAAACAAGTGTCAACTTCATTCCTTCTTTATAGAAAAAGATTAAAAAATATAGCGTCATTAAGTTAATATTTCAGATTATCATCGCGCAAATACAGGAAGAAGCAGCAATAATGGTTGTAAAAATTCCATATTACATTGCTTGGTTGTTTATGTGACTGCTAAAAATTAAATTAATAATAATTAAATCAAAAAAGAAACGCCTATCAGGGAGAGAAAATATAAATAAAATTGAACGTTATAAACCCAATGACCTATGCATGTAGCTTACAACTGGAAAGTTGATCGTATGACGTCAAAAAATCCATGTACCCAGGAACAGAGAAAGACTTATGACGTAATTGACAGGCGAAGACACAATGACGTGAAAAAAATCCAGGGGTGGTACTGTAAAGTAATAATAAAACTAGTAATGGTGGGCTACTGCAGAACTGCACTACTAATAAAACAAGTTTAGTTGATTAAATTTTAAGAATCAAATATATAAAAATAGTAATTCCATTAAAGCGACATTATTGGAATCAAACAGTATATAGGTGTTTTGACAACTGACGACAGAAATGATTTGATGAACGATTTGAGTCCAAATGTAGTTTTCATGCAGATTTGTTCATACGACACAAAGACAATTTTGTTCAACAGTGAAAAATGCCTATAATATCACTAATTTTTAAGAGAAGAAAGATATAGTGAATCAAAAACCATCAAACACGTGTTTTTAAGTATATAAGCATCGTATCCTTTTGATAAAAACAAGTTAATTAAATTGAAAAGTTTAATATGAACATTTGGTTTAACATATTTTAATTTGCGGACACGCTTCAAAACATTTCCGTAAAATGATGGATGTGAGATTCCATTATTTAAATGCCATTTTAAAGAAACATTATATTTTGAAATTAAATCACCATACTTAGAGTAAAATTTAGCAAATGTACTTCTTAGGTTATGATACAAAAAGCCTTGTTTAAGCAATTTTTTAGTTAATATTAGATTACGATCATTAAAATCTTTAATACATGAACATTCTCTGGCATAACGTACCAACTGCGAAATGTAAATACCATACGAACGTCCTTTAGGGATGTTGCCATCTAGGAACGGAAAATTCACAATTTCAAAGTTAAAATCGTCCCGTTTGTCGTATAAACTAGTTTTGATCAAATTATTATTAATAGTTAAATGTAAGTCTAAATACGCAGCGTCTGTATTGGATATACACGATCTATTTAAGACTAGTTCTTTTGGGTAGATTTTGTGAATATATTGTTCAAATAATGGATTATCTAAATTAAGTATGTCATCAATGTACCTACTAGTAAGGTTAAAACAATTAATCAAATATACTTGCTTAGTTTTAGATAATTCTAACATAAATTCGCTTTTATAACAATATAAAAAAAGGTCAGCTATAAGTGGCGCACAATTAGTACCCATAGGAACGCCAATAATTTGTTTAAATATTTTACCATTTAATTCAACAAACAAGTTATCCAGAAGAAAAGTAAGTGCTGCACAAAAGTCAAGACCAGTCCAAATGATATAATTATCTAATATCTGATTAGTTAAAAAAGCTGTTTTAGTGTTTAAAGCTAGATACAAACACTTCTCTCTAGCAAAAGTTTTTTCAATCAAAGAAACAAGTTTGGATTTTATTAAAGCGTGAGGAAGCGTTGTATATAGTGTAGGAAAAAGTACTTACCTGTGACACCTTATATTTTTATTTTCAATTTTATCAATAACTTCTAAGGTGTTTTTTATTGACCAAAATAGGTTAATATTACTATTTTCATAAACTTTATTACAAAATGTAGCTATATGATATCTAATAGCACTCAATGCCGATGTAAGATACACTGATAATTGTTTGGTGGTACAAGACACTGAATTAGCGATAAAACGACTTTTATATGGCGTCTTATTTAATTTAGGTATCCAGTAAAGTGATGGCAATTTCTTGTCAGTAATATTGACTATTACATTTAATTTTATGCATTGGGCAATATGGTCGGTAATAATTTCATTAGGTTGTTTATTGTACTCACAATATGATGTAGTTTGTGAAATTTCTTGTGAAATAGATTGAACATAAAACACTCGTCATATTATTATTACATTATTAGCAGCCTTATCAGCAGGAACTAAGACGAATTTAGATTTTAAGTCGTCAAGCAATTTACAGAGATTTTGTTTATTAAATTTAGGTGGATGTGGTAGGGCCAATGAATTTGTATCATAAAAACATATTTTATTCATGGCCATACTAAATATTTTTGTTTTCCAATCATTGAGTGCAGTAATTTCAGCATATTCCTTCCTGCACCATTTAGTGCAATAATCATGTAAGGATCTTACGATATTCTTAATGCAGTCATCAAAATCAACAGGAATAGGCAGTCTGTACTTAGGGCCTCTGCGTAGTAAATTTCTAAGGTTTTTATTTTGAATGAAATTAAGGTCCCCAGTAATAACATGTCCAACTGGACCATATATATATTTAGAACTAATACAGTCACATAATGTAGAACAATTTCTTATTACATTTATATCTGTGGAAATAGAATTATAATTAAAAACGATACGTCTTACGAGTTACTATATTTGTAGCAAATAAGTGGTGATTCAGTATTGCGGACTTAAGGGGGAATCAACCGACGTACATTTTTATCATTGAATATTTTAGGAAGGTCAATTAAATCAAGACCTTTGATACAAAATTCAATTTTGATACGATTTCTAGTTTTGTTAAGTACATTTTCAATAAAAGGTTTAAGATAGTAGTCAGTGAAAGATTCAATAATACAAGCACATTCATATAGAGGGTCAGATTGAAGTTAAATAAGTTTACATTCCTTATCAATATGCGCCAACGAAGAAACAGAAAGAGAGCAAAGTGCACTTAGTAATTTATGTTTACCCCCATTTTGTAATAATGTGTAGCAATCATTTAAAGAAAGCAGACGTTTAAATTTACGCCTTAAGTTACCATTTTTCCTAATGCCATGTGAACGTTTATTTCTTAGACGTTTACTAAACAGAGGAAATGAATTAATCGATTTATTTTTAGAAATTGTTCCAACATTTAGAATATTATCATTTAATCCAAGTGGGTAAGCTGATTGCAAACGTTTAATCCATTCAAATTCTGACATGCATCTTGCTTTTAATTGGCACTGATTTGAAGTACTATTATTAAAAATAAGTTGCTCCAAAGGTTGAATTGAAATATTTGTTACGCTATGACCCGTTTTATTAAAGTGCTGGTAAATGAAGTTATAACATTTATTGTTATTTTTAATTTAAAAAAAATGTTCCCTAAAACGTGTTTTAAGTGATCTACCCGTCTGCCCAACGTATTGCGCACCACAACAGGGTACATTTCAAGTACATTGTAATTAAATAAACCACATGCATAGAATTTCATGAGACATCGGATTTAATATTAACTGAAAATTTGCGGTTATTAACCGATGAAAGAACAAAAGAGGACATATTAAAAAACTTGCAACATAAACACTTCCTAGAGTTGCACTTATTTATTGTAGGATACCGATTACACGGAGCTAAATTACGCTGCGAACTAGAACCCAGCCGCATTGTACCTCCAATGAAAGATGTTCGAAGTAAACTTAATTTGACTGTAGGTTTAGAAAAAAGTAATTGTCTATAACTTAACGGCAAATGAATACTACGTGTAATCGGAATTCTCAATGGTGAGAGAACAACTTTCGGGTTTTTTGTAATCAATCTGTCCATAGGTTATTTATTTGGCGAAACCACCAATCTTATAATTACATTAATACACATTGCCAAGTCAACATACATTAAAGAGTAAGAGGCAGCTTGTCTGATAATGGTCTGTAAAAATTCAGTATATCCTGCAGAACTCTCAATTGATGAACATACACGTTTACTTTATAAGTACAGAGAATGTATAAGAATCTAAGTATAAGAAAGGTCTTAAACAAGGTTTCTTTAAATAATAATAAAAACACAATACCGCCACCAGCCTCTGAAGGCTGAAAATATAACAACATCGAAGATATGTACGGGGATACACGCTACTGCATCCACGCAGCACACATCAAACTGTTGTGCAATGCAATATAAAGAAGTGAAACTCCAGCTGCTGGAGCAGTATTGAATTCTCATTAAAAACAATTAGTTGGTCCTTTATTTAAGGCAAGTGACCGATTGCCCAAACAGTACATAACCGCACAAAACAGCACAATTCAAGTCTCATTTATAGAACATCTTCGTGAAACTTATCAACAAATTTGTTCTAATAATATCTCGGCTGAGTTTTAAAATGGCTTGGGTTCGTTGAAAAGCAATGTGACCAGGGGCTTGGCAGTTTTCCTTATATGGCTATAAAACCCCTCTAAAATTAACATTGTAAACCAGTCTTTAAGAAACAGGTTCAGCTTATGTGTTCTTATGATATCCGGGCAGAGTTCGGAAATTGTTTTTGGTCTGTTGAAAAACCTGGTCGCCAGGACACAGGGGTATTTTTCGTTAAATGGCTTAATTGAAAACTTGTTGACACAAACAGAAGTTGCATTGTTAGTCCAGTCTTTATGAACGTTAGAAGGATTTTCCAAATGGTATTTTGGCTGAGTTTGAAACTGGGTCTTGTGAGGTAAAAAAAAGGTCAATAGGTCCAATTAAACAAAATTCTTGTTTTAATCTATTCTATGTATTCATTATATGGCTGTTATGAAACCTCGCAAACAGTCTAGAAATGACAGTTGTAGTTCAAACATCATAAACCTTGCTTTGAAAATTTGGTCTAATTATATATGTGCCAAGATTAAACAACAGGCCGACATTGGTTGGGAAAGGTTGCCTTATATTTCACATATTTTTCCCAATCTTCATGAACTTTTCATGCAACTTGCGGAGAATGTTGTTTTTATATTGCAAATCAGTTTGAACATGGAACCGGTCTGTTGCCAAATATGGCTGTCTGATGTATTAGTTAAGCTTGTAATTGTGGCTTGAGTGCAACCTTTAAACAAAGGTTAAAGCTGCTTCTTTCTACATTCTGGATCAGCAGACGATTTATTTCATAAATCAATATCTGGGTTAATAGTCGCCATCTTTCGAACTACTTTCAAAAGTACAACAACAACAATAACAGTAGAAGACAATTTTAATTGCGAAAAGTTGAAAAATTGAGTACATGTGTCACGGTTGTTGAGTGGAATAGTGTTATTTTCAACTTTGTACGAAGCATGTGAACTGGTAGTGGAATAACCGAATTGTTAGTGGAAATGGAATTTAGAAATATATCTAATAATTCATCATTTTTCATGTCATGATCGTGTAGAATTATCATCAGCATCATTTCTGTGGAACATTGCAATATTCAAAATACAAGTGTTTTATAGCTATGGTGCTTTTGACATAGTTCACTTACCATCAACACTGAAATGATTCTTGCACACAGGTAAACTAAATAATTGAATTTGTGCAGAATGTTTATTTTTTACAAATTATTATTTAATTTAACCAATTTATTTTAGATAGATTGCACTGAAACTCAAAGTCTAAAGCTTAGTAAGACACTTAAGCCAGTTTTCTGAGAAGAAACAATACTTGTTCAGAGTATAGCAGGCTCATGCGATCCTGGTTTATTTATTTGGCCTCGGCCTTTAACCTGGGTCGCTTTGATTTCAGGTGTTTAGCCTCCATATCAACAAGGCTTTCTCGACCCTATATGTACTTATTCATATTGTTTAAAGATTTTGAGAACCCTCGCTCAGTGCCAGTGGGGATAAAACAGGGACCTTCTTATAGCTAGATGAATGCATCAAATATGCCAGCAACACCTTATAATCAATAACTTTATAATTGATGATTCTGTTCTTTTAACTACATTACTAATTTACCAAAACAATGTGAAACACATTTTTATGCTCCCAAAGGAGGGCATATAGTGATCGCACTGTCCGTCTGTCTATCTGTCACACTTTGCATTTAGGTTTCGAAAAAATGCTCATATGTTCTATGTCGCTTCAGATGTAACATTCATATTTGGTATGCATGTATATATGGACAAGGCCTTCCCATACACACACAAATCTTGACCCCTTTGACCTTGAACTTAGGATCAGCGTTTAGGTTTTGAAAAATGCTCATAATTTCTATCAAAGCGTTTATCGGGGGCGTATGTCATCCTACGGAGACAGCTCTTGTTTTTGCTACTGTCCTCTGCACAAACCATGATATATCTGCATATATGCATCCAACCAACTCAGTAAAACTATTTGTCACTTAATTACAGTAAACTTATTGCATGTTAACTTTTCAACAATATATATATAAAAAACACACATCAAACTTCAAATTGTTTTAGTAAATTATAGGCTTTAATTGGTATTGTGACATTGACACCACTCATGCATGCGACTATACAATTATACAACTATGGGACACATTATTTATGAGAAATTCCAATACATCAACATATCGTCTCAGATTTAAGGCAGATAATCTAGTGCTTTTTTGCTGCCATTTTTACTATTACACATTTTTTCATTTTATGTTATGATGCATTGATCTTGTTTCTAAATAAACCAAGCAATCATGTTAAACTTGTGAAGAAAGATGTTGTCTGATAAATAATGAAAATATAAGCACTACAAAGTAAACAAAATTCAGTTGAATACTGTGACCAACGAAGATTTGCCAAAGAGCAATTCAGATCGTGATTTAAATTAAATACAAGTAATATGAAAGTCTGCCTATTGGATCCCAGTTAAGACTAATTTGTCAAATCTGCACATTGGCCATGTAGAATTGGGGACTAAATACCATCAAGTCATGTAAAAAAAGGAGCAGGGTATAGCACGCTGCTATTGATCTCTTTAGCTTTCACATGAATTTTAATATATTGTGTAATGATAAAGCATTATGAGCACAAATTATATCTCTTAATAGTGGTGCAAAAATCATTTAAGTGTCACATTTCAAAAGAAAATTTATATAAAAAGGTATTATTAATTGTTAAAACGTTATAAAAAGGTTATTTCAATTCACTAAAGCATTTAATTACAAGAACAAGTGCATTTTATTTCCATTACAATACCTGTAACAGTATTGGCATTGTATTTATCTGCATTTGATGTGCATTTAATACACTTAAAAATGCAGACAAGACACACTTCTAACAGAAACAAATGTATTTTTTCTGCATTTTTCCAGCATTAAACTCTTCAAGTGTATTTTTTATCATTCTTAAATACACTTTACCAGGAAAAACTTTACCAGGAAAAAGGTATGTTAAAGTGCATTTTTAGTTTGTTTTAAGTATATTTTCAAATGCATTAAGACACTCTTTTGCAAATTTTTTTTAACAAAAACTTGAAAATATTTAATATACTAAAGTGTAGTAATAATTAAAGTTTTGTTTGAGCATCAAAACAGTGTCATATTCATACCAGTGCCTATTTAGTAGCAGTAGGCCTTATACGGTCTACTTGTGGTAGAAATAATGCATTTTGTATAATACAACATACATATATTAAAAAATATAGCTGCCCATACAGTTCAATACAATGTTCAATTAGCTACACTATGCAAAGTTGAAATATGACATCAAGCTTGGAATAATCTTTTCAATAATGTATAATATGCTGTTTTAATTTATAAGTGAAATAGACACTTTCATATAAAAACTGATTTTACATCAAAACTAAATGTTTAATTTGATTTTTTGCTCCATTGGCCAAAGGTCCTGTGTCCATCGTGCGTCCGTGCATTAACTTTTCCTTTAAACATCTTCTCCTAAACTACTGGTCCAATTCTGATGAAATTTCGTAGGAATGTTATGGGGTGAACCTCTTTCAAATGTGTTCAAATTATGCCCCTGGGGTCAAATTTGACTCTGCCCCGGAGGTCACAAAATTGAAAATTTGCTTATGTAAGGCCTATTTTGTGAAAACTTTCAAAATCTCCCGTCCATAACCATTAGGCCTAGGGCTATTAAATTTTGTATGTAGAGACATCTAATAGTCCTCTACCAAATTTGTTCAAATTATGCCCCTGGGGTCAAAGTTGACCCTGCCCCTGGGGTCACAAAATTGAACATATGCTTATATAAGGTATATTTTGTGAAGACTTTACAAATCTTCTCGTCCATAACCATTGGGCCTAGGGCTACAAAATTTGGTATGTAGTGGCATCTTATAGTCCTCTACCAAGTTTTTTTCAAATTATGCCCCTGGGGTCAAGTTTGACCCTGCCCCGAGGGTCACAAAATTGAACATATGCTTATATAAGGCCTATTTTGTGAAAACTTCAAAAATCTTCTTGTCCATAACCATCCGGCCTAGGGCTATCAAATTTGGTATATAGTGACATCTAATAGTCCTCTACCAAATTTGTTCAAATTTAATCCCTAGGGTCAAATTTGACCCTGCCCCGGGGGTCACAAAATTGAACATATGCTTATATAATGCCTATTTTGTGAAAACTTTAAAAAAAACTTGTCCATAACCATTAGACCTAGGGCTACACAATTTGGTATGTAGTGACATTGTATAAGTCTCTATTTAGTTTGTTCAAATTATGCCCCAGGGGTCAAATTTGACCCTGCCCCGGGGGCCACAAAATCAATTATATGCTTATATTATTATTAAGTGCCTATTTTGTAAAAAATTTAAAACTCTTCTTGTCCTTAACCATAAGGCATAGGGCTACCAAATTTGGTATGTAGTGACATGTAATAGTTCTCTACCAAGTTTGTTCAAATTATGCCCCTTGGGTCAAATTTGACCCTGCCCGTGGTCACAAAACTGAACATACGCTTATATGGGGCCTATTTTGTGAAAACTTTAAAAATCTTGTTGTCCATAACCATTGGGGGTAGGGCTACCAAATTTGGTATGTAGTGACATCTAATAAACCTCTACCAAATTTGTTCAAATAATGCCTCTGGGGTCAACTTTGACCCTGTCCCGGGAAGTCACAAAATTGAATAAACGCTTAAAAAGCGCCTATTTTGTGAAATCTTTAAAAATCTTCTTTTCGAAAACCATTCGACTATGGCTACCAAATTTGGTATGCAGTAACATCTTATAGTCTTCTACCAAGTTTGTTCAAATTATGCCCTTTGGGTCAAATTTGATCCTGACCCGCGGGTCACAAAATTGAACATTATATACGCTAATATCTTGCTTATTTTGTGAAAACTTTAAAAATATTCTTGTCCTTAACTCTAGGACCTAGGGCTACCACATTTTGTATGTAGTGAGATATAGTAGTCCTCTACAAAGTTTGCTCAAATTATGCCCCTGGGGTTAAATTTGACCCAGCCCAGAAGGTCACAAAAGTGTACATGTGCTTACATAGGGCCTACATTTAAGTATTTGCACATGCAGAGAAATTTGTTTCAGCCTTTTTTTCAGCAGTGGAGCGATACAGGGCCATCATGGCCCTCTTGTTTAAATACTCAAAAAATGAAACCGTGTTCATGCTTGCATGAACACAGTTTATAAATGCTGTCAGAATAATAAAATATGCAATTACTATAAATACAAATGCCAGGGAAAAGTGCTTTTTGTACTAAATAATTCGAATGAATATTACAATAATACAATCTGAATACTTTAGTATGTAAGTAACAGTTTTGTCTGAGAAAATCACTAAATTTTATATATTTATTCAAATTCACATAAATCATACTTCAAAAACACATAATTACTTCAAATCCTTTCACACAATACTGAAAAAAATGCACAGTTTTTTGATTATTGTTTTTGATTCTTTCTTAATTTATACATGTACCATTTTTTAATCTTGATGCATCCTCATTTGTATTATGCACATCTTAATCTGTTTTAACAATTATAATATAAAGATTAAGGCTGACTCAGTAAAATAATAATCCATGATTTCTGCAGTACTTGCAGACAATCTAGGAATACTGCTGTGATATTATCTATCTATCTAATGGGATATTAATTTGGCTTCAATAGAAAAAAAATCAAAGCATACACATGTATATAATGTAATGTGTGTATATATATATATATATATATATATATATATATATATATATATATATATATATATATATATAAATATATATTAGTTTAACTTAAATTGATTGACCATTGATAAAAAGATGTTATAATATATGTATATATATATATATATATATATATATATATATATATATATATATATATATATATATATATATATATATATATATATATATATATATATATTTAAATATGTATGTTTCTATTACATCATTTAGGACTTTTATTTTCAGACAAAGTAGAGTGAAGCTAAAAACAGTATCCAATTGTAACAGTCAATTTGGGGAAAATCAACCTTATAATTATTTTCTGTGTTGGTCAATGTCATAATTGGTATAAAATGTATATTGAACTGGAAGTTTTCTTTATTTTAAATTTAATCAAACTAAAAATGGGTTAAAACTAACAACTAAAACCCTTATTAATTCATTTTATTTTGAATCAAGCAAATGTGGAAATTCGTTATAAATAATGAGTAAAATTAAAAAATTCTACTTTAAAGTAATCATGATAGTTTAGATTATTTTCAAATATTTAATGATGATAATGATACAATTATATATTACCTAAATGATAAAAATAAAACATGTAATGTTAATTAATGAAAAAAATGTTTTCATTTTATCAATATCATGGTAATTACAACTAGATACAGGCCATTAGATGAGAAACGTGCATTTATTATATTAATGATCAACCCAGACATTTGTAGTGATTTATGGTCACTATTTTGATTAACGTTCTATACATGACCTGTCATAAAAGGTATTTTTTAGCCAGTACTACAATCGGCAATGATGATCTGTATTGCATACATATTCCACCGTCTATTATCGATTCGCTTCCTCAAACTTAACAAATATTTAATGTTTACATCGCGAAACGTAATGCATCCAGTTTCACTTTCGGTTTGGTTGGTTTTGTAAACACCGTAATTTCATCTTAAAAATTGGATGATAGGGTGATTAAATAATAATGGAAAAGTAAATCACTTGGATAATAGGTAAAAATGCAACACAAATGAACGTTAATAGTGCTCTTAATATCAAAGTTTCGGTAAAAAGTTTGGCGCTAGTTCAACGCTTCTCGTATACAGCCTCATAACAATAGACTGACACACTTTTGGGTAGTAAAGTAGTAATACAAGGCAATATGGCGACCGTTAGCCACGAGGCCTATATTACGGAGAAATCCGAGATAGCCGATGTATCACGATTGCTTCTTTCTAATGATTAATTGCGGCTAAAGTCAAATAAAATATCGTCGATATGTTATGCAGATTCAAGTTTGAAAACAATTTCTTAAAATCGAGACAAACTTTTGATTGGTAATTTTACGAAGGGATCGACAAATAAAGTCGAATATTGTATCTTTAGTTCTATCGCGATTTCGTTCAATCGCATCTTTAATCAGAAAAATATACCCGATAATCGAACGAAACCGGCAACCTTATGCTAAGAAGATTGCTATTCCGTTGTGTCGCGATGAGTTACATCGCGTTCCGACTGTATTTGAGTAACCTTGTTTGACAAAAAATGAGAGATTCAATACATTAAAATGTACTTCATAAGCAAATATCAAGTTTTCGTCAGAAACACCAAACTAGTTGGAAAGAGAGATCTATGTCTACCATCTTAAGTGTGCATAGGGCATTGCTACAAAATTGCAATGTTCCATGTTGTCAGAGGGTATAAATAAATACTTAGTTATTTGTTTTAAATTAGCTTTAATCTTAACCATAGACTGTAGTCTAAGTTTGTTTATAGTCAACATAAAGTTGAATATAACCTATTCTGAGCACGTGCACGTAACATCCAATCATTCACGTTCCCTCCAACATTTAGTTTGCTTGCTGGGAGTTATTTTATCAAGCAATTTTATTTTGGATTAAACATTGTTTTATTTGTGTAGGATATTTTGTATTCCTGCAGGGAACTAGTTTAAATATGTTATTTATGTTCTCTTTCTATTGTTTGTATTATTATTAAAGACATTTGACGGTTACGGTTGCGTTTATTAGTTAGTTATTAAAATAACGTATTGCGATTAATATTCACACCGCCATGCAACACTGACCATTGTTGATTTGTTTTTTCATTTGAATGCATACTTATATTATTTTGAGTATACATCTAATTGCATGGATTAATTGTTTTTATTGCAGATAACCTATCGATCAAATTAAACATTTTATCCCATCTTCATCGCGACATTGACGGTATAACACCTCATGGTATAATTTTTATCTCTATCTAACCTTGTTGAATAAAGCTGTAGCGTACACCGACTACTTTTTGGGATTTATACATTAAATGAACGTTTACTTTTCAAATCAATATTCCGTATGTAGATAAAAGCCGAATTTCTACTAAAATTAATCTCAACACCGGCTTTCCGTGCTCTTTTTTTTAATTCAATTGATTGCACAGTTAATGACGTATCTGTGTGACGTAATTTCTGTGACGAAACACACCAGTTTCATTTTATTTAACAGTAAAATATTTGTTAAAGCAATGAACGAATCCAAAACGTATTTCGGATTGTGTGGTTGTAATGCATAATTGTAAATTTCGATATTAATTAAATAACTGGCTTCGAAAGAAGTACATCATCGAAAATTGTGTTTTGGGTCTGAACAAATTCGAGCGTTATTAAAAATAGCGTGATTAAAATTAATGTCGAAAAAATGCATTGAAGAACAAAAAATAGAAGTACATATCGTTAAAACTGTATTTTTCATTAGGATTGGATTTAAGTTGTCATTGAGGTAAGCGTTTTTTATACCAAATGGCAATGAAGGAATGAATTTTGTTTTGTGTGCAGAAGTTTTAACTCGCCATAAAAGCAAACAAAACTGACGAAAATAAACATGATAATAACACAACTTTTTACACAACTTTAGTGAGTAGATCAATCACCAGTAGATGTTTGACTTTGTAATGCCAGTAAGTAAAAAGTGTGTAAAAAGAAGAGTTGTTTATAGACTATATTCTACATTATAGGCGGGGATAAATGCTGAATCATGCCTGACGTAAGTTCAAAATGGCAGCCATGCTTTTGTTTATTGCAGTGGTGAATCTAGAGTTTTAACTTGAACCAAAGCGTTTTTGTTCTACTTGATTGTGTAACATGTTAAATGCTGATTAAATTTGAATCGAGGCATCTAGCGATATTTTGTCTCGTTACTCTTCTTTTGCATGGAATTCTTGAGGACTATTTCGAGTTCCGTTAAATAGAAAGATCACAATTAACATTACTACGCAATGCTAGATTCAGTTAATTTAATGTGTTTTTGCTTTTATTTTATCAGTTAAATACTAAATAATTGACGACTAAGATAATTGATGGGATAAATAGAATACTAGGATAAGTGTTGAATAGAGAGAAGTTAATGTTGCGAGGCTTAGAACGCCGGGAGCGCGAGCCTTGGCGAAAACGCTAACCTAGCATTCTATATATAAACTTCGATTGATTCGATCGTTTTTCGCTTAAACCCAAGTACGCAAGATGCGCGTAGCTAGGCCGACAACAAAGTCAAATAGGACTAAACTATAGAGCAGGTTATAGCGCTGGTAGCTGGCCTGGCTTGACTGACCACTGACTTTGCCTTAACGTTCATTTTACGGACTTGCTATGACTGTGGTTGCGTTAAAAACGATATTAAATGTGTGGATTATGGTGCAAGTAATGAGACGAATGAGGACATGACGGAACAAAACATGTATGCTCCCCTACCCGAATTGAAGCAATCTTCTTAATTATAGGTAAACAATTATACAAGATATTGTGCGGAAACGAATGTTCTGTTATAATACGAATGGCCTTGATATTGTACCGTTCTGTATATAATGGTCTAAATTACCAACCGTCTGAGTAAGCAAACGACCGACCGACGGAGAGTTGCAAAGCAATATATCACAGATCACAAAGTCGGGGATTATTATTACGATAATGATAATGATAATCATACACACAAGGATGATGTTGATGGGAATGATTATAAGGATTAGGAGGAAATGTAGAAGGAAGAACTTGATGACGATCAAGTTGATGATGTAAACATTGATTAAGTTAATAAGATAATAAGGAAGACAAGGATGCGGACTAAGTACCTTTAATAATATTTAACTGATTGATTTTACTGAACATCTCTATATGAAGAATAAAAAAATATATACATCCACAATATATGCTCTCTTCTAGTGATGTTATAATTGTTGGACACTCAATAAATTATATACTCCTTTCTATAAATATATAAATAGTTTGTTTGGTCATTGAAAAAGACGTCATCAGTTCTATGTTATGTACATCTTGTTTGAAAATACATGTACATATCATTCTTGTGTTACCTTGACGACTTTCATGAACTTAATAAGGACCCTACTTTAACGGATTGTTCACAATATATTAGGTGAGAACAAAGACAAATTCATAATATGTGTCAAGGTTTAGTCACACATGTGTGACAAGCCGAGATTACAATCTTAACTCGTGACTATAATAAACGTTAAATACTTTGGTAAAAATTCAATATGAACCACTTTCTGCGGCTCGTCGTATTATGCAAACATTCATAATTTATGTTAAGAGGAAACAAACAGAGAACGTGTCGATATAAAATGCAAAAACGATTATCATAGCGGCCCCTAAATCGCTCACCTGAGTTTAATTTTTACAACAATTGTAGAAGTTTGGGCCCTGTGAGCTATTTTTTGACTAAACATGTTAAAGGGACTTGTTCACGTTTTGTTAAATTGACAAAATTGAAAAACATTGTTTCAGATATGCAAATGTTCTTTGTAATTAAAATATTTGCAAGGAAACAGTAATACATAACATGTATCATCCACTAAAATATCCAAATGAATCGTTTGACGATTTTACAACGTGAAAATTATAAAGCGTTTCAAACGCGAAGCGATTAAATTATTCGGAGAGTTCTGTTGTTATCGTTATATTTTTTGACATTACAATGATAGCTAGACTTTTGTCCAAGGGTCAGTGTTTCGAGTCCCACTGTGGATTACTTTTTTTATCTTTCTTTACTTTTTTTTTATACTGGAGATATTAAGTTCCGATGTTTATATTTATCAGTTTAAAGCATTAAATGACAAACTTCAAAACACTCCAAAAACTGGGAACAAGTCCCTTTAAAGCTTTATACATGATCTTAAAAATATAAATATCAAATCAAATGTATGGTTGTAACTAGCTTACAAATGAGTGTAAATAAATATACTTACTTAAACAAGTGTGTGGTGTAACAAATTTAATAAGAACTTTGTGGAGTGTTACTAAGTATATAGAGGATATTTGATGGATTTGGTGGATTATCAATTTAAATTCACGATATATCATAGACAATATTGTTTTTTATGATCACGAGTGAATTAAAATTTATATTCCACCAAATCCAACACATTTTCTGTTTATTTGATGCTTAAAAATATTTTAACTGGCGAGTTTTGTTGGAAAAATGACCTCATGACGTCCAAAAACGACATTCTTTCAAAAGTAAACAGCGAAAATTTTCAAAATAAAAAATGAAGACGAACGAAAGACGATCATATGTATAGTTGGAGGTTTATACAACCACTTCAATCGCCGAAATTATCCTCAAGTTATTGACTTCTAACAATACCATCGTCACACCAGAATGATGTCATTACTGTGTCAGAAACAGTCATTAAGACATAAAAAAGGTTAAACGAATACCATAAGTGTTTTTAATTCTGAGTATGATCGTCGGTAACAAGTTACAAGTATTTTTTCCCACACATTATAAAGGGAGGCGATCATATAGATTCGCCCGTTTCCGTCAGTCCATGCGCCTTACCGTACTGTCATCCCACCGTCTTTTCGTTCCATCAACTGTATTTGTGTCGTGCGTACTTCAAAAAGTGTTTCACAAGAGAATTGAAACTTTGCAAAAATATCAATCAGCATAGGAACTTGCGCACCTCTATATTTTAATTGCAATGTTTGCAACGTAACCAAATGTATGGTCCCCTTTTTCGCAAACAAAATACATTTTTAACTTGTGTCGCGCTTAACTTGAAAATGTATTGCTGCTTGTGGGCTGATGCAGCATATTAAGCATATTAATCAGTGAATGAACTTGCATAACAGCATAGTTTGGTTCGCAGGTTAAGAAAAAACCTGAAGCATGGCATCTTTTATTACGGACAAATTACATGTGTTCACTTGTGTCGTATTAAACAAAATAATTAATGCTGCTAAATTTCTGAAACTTTATAATCATGTAAACCAGCATGTGAACTCGCGCCTCTAAATATTCTTTTTTCCGATATTTGCGACTTAATTATGGTCCGTTTGGCAGCAAAACAAAAATTAACTGTGTACACTTTTGTCGCGCGTTACTAACAAGCTATTATTGACGGAGGGCTCAATCTTTACAAAACATATTAATCAGCAGGTGAATTTGCCGACCTGGATTATTTCGTCACCGGAGTTGTAGCCCTATTTTACACACACACACAGACAAGATGCAAAATCATTTCTCTTGTGTCGCACGAAAGTTAGACAGTTATAATTCCAGAAAAAGTTTACAAACATATTGACAAGCATGCGAAGACACGCATCTTCATATATTGGTTAGAATATTTTCTACACAATCAGATTTCTTTCCCGTTTAACAAACATATTACTTGTTTTAAACATCTTTTAAGCAGCGCGTTAGACAAACAGTATTTATGATAGAGGGCTTACATTGTGTAACATTTTAACCAGCGTTTTAACTCGCGCACCCACATTTTCTGGTTCCGTTTATGAGACGTATCGGTATCGGGCGGAATAAGAAGGCCATACGGACACCTTTAGGGGGGGGATGTTCTGTGAATGTGCAATGCGTCGGTAACGCGAAGTCCCATTTTATCCACGTTTGTATATGCTTTTTATGCTGTTTAAAGCTGCTCGCAAGGGAAAATTGGTCGGATGAGGAACGCGTTAGTAATGCATTGTCAATTAAGATGAATGATCTCATTTCATAGAAAAAACACCAACAAATGGAATAAACGCATTATGTGTCTTGTTCACTCAAAAAACATTACGCCGGGGGAAGATTGTAGGGTAAATAAAGGCAGTATTAAATATCGTTAGACCTGAGTATAGAAATTAAAATATTATTACACATGTATCGCTATAAAAGACCTCAGTACTGAAAATGAATAAGACTAAAATGCAATACTCAGCATTGAAGAGGGCTACTAATGCTGTATTCGGTTCGGGAAAGGTGTATGCGAAGTTATCGTTGAAAAACACCTGTAGCACCAGCGTCAGCTCTTCCACAATTGCATCGACTTGAGAAAGAGAAAAACCGCGTGTGGCATGTTGTCAAATAGCAGGTTCGACATTAACGAAGAGCTGGTGCAAATCATACAAGAACTCTAAGGAAACGCATGCAGCGCAGTAATCCTCAATATACAGATGGGTGACTTCTTCAGGACGTTCCATCTCCATCAGTGGCTGACTGATCTCCAGCAGATTCTGTGATAACATGACCTTATGGGTGACACCAATACATCAAAACACACTAAATGAACCACACGGGACGGGTAGGAGGGCAGCACTCAAAAGTCAAAGATCATGGTGAATAGCACAAACAACACAAGAGCAAACATCACTAGGAACGGCAATAAGCTAAAAAAAAGAGGCCAGCTTCAAATACGTGGGAGAACACCTGTCTAAGGATGGTACTAGTACCACTGATGTTCAAATTACAATAGCCATGGCGACCGTATCAATGGCCAGGCTGAGCATGTTGTGGACAAGTAGCATCATCAGCTTCCAAACGAGCAGAAGAATTACCAGTCCCTCGTAGTCTATTTTCTACTGAAGTGCTGCGAGACATGTATCATGTGAAAACAGAACACAGGAGACAGGCTATTTAACACATGTATCAACGAAAACTCTCCTACATCGACAAACGAGTAAATTTGGAACATGACAGCAACACTTGTTGGTACACATGGACCCCTTTTGGCGACCATTACACGGCGAAAGCTGGCTATGTTTGGACACGTTACCAAACCAGACTCTCTGTGCAAGACTGTCCCCAATGGAACGATAGAGTGAAGTCGCCGTAGAAGCAGCCAAAATAAATGTTGGATGGACAATATGAAAGAGTGCACGTCCATCCTTGTTGATGAACTTCTGTCAACAGCCCACAACATACATGAATGACCGAGGATTTTTGACCGGCCGTGGCGAATGATGATGATGAAAATCCATTCACACATGTATCGTAGCTAAAGTTCAGTACAGTAAAGTAATGTAGAGTAATTACAACAAACACACAGTACTGATAAATAACAATACTGTACATTAAATATGGTCATTACAACACAATATAAGAAATACCTGTATTCCCCAAAAGCAGCACAGATCATTATATATGAATATAGCTATTTCGTAAAGTTGATATGGACATTAATGTTGTTTATATACATCCAATCTACGCAATCATTCATTTTTACACCATGTTGTATGGAATGACTAGCGATGATCTGGAGTTTTCACTGTCTGGATTCTGAAATCTTGTCAACATTAAATGGATCAAGCTGAAACTTGTACTTACTTCATTTGATTTAACCTCAGACAGTTGCAACTCTGCTGCTCTGCTGATCAATCCATGCAATAATTATATTGATTTATATTTTTTTATTTGAATGGTAATGTCATGAGGTTAATAACTATATATTTTGTGAATGATTATGGGCTTAATGTGTTGTTCGTTTCGCCTTTTTAACGGGTTTCATTCTACCCATTTGCGTTTTCCAAGGAATTTTCCTCAGCTTCGATAATGTTTACGTTTATTGTTTTATCTACAACATGTTTATGTTTATTGTAACACGACCAATTGTCGAGGTCTCATTGTTTTGTCTTGTCATTCAAAGTTAAAACATTAAAAACATGCGGATCTAGTAATTCTTAAAACTGGCGAAAATGTATTATATTACAATATCCACGTTCCGATGACGAATAACTGTTAAACGGATTTCCAACCGACAGATAAACTCTTAGCTATTTAAGGGTAGAAACCTGTGTTGTGCATAATACACGTGTGGACGTGTGAACGTTGAGTTTTAAACAATATTATAAACGTTTGACATGACATTGCATACTTAAGGCTCTAATTTACCATGCTGTACCGTCAACAGCAAGTAAAAGCTGTTTGCTATATCCCCGGCTTATGCGGTATTTTACTTGAACAATATTTAAACAGCACCATTCATCTCAAAGCCTGGTCGCCCATGACCACAATAGTTAGCTATGTAGTATCAAAAATGTTCTCAAAACAAGGTCGCCTATTTTATATACAGTTCTGGGAAATTTAAAAAAGAACATTTATCTGTAAGCCTGGTCAAAAAGGATCTTATTAAAGTACAATATGGAATTTAAAAAAATGACGCGGTATCTGCTGATAATTTAAATGAGAAAAACTGAATGCATTTAAATCGTGACTTTTTATGTTGATTGACTTGCATTATGTCAACGCTTAACATACGACTTATGGCATAATAATACGATATATTTTCCAAACGTCATTTAAAAGACTGTAGTGTATAATATATAGCAGACATAGGTAACGCGGTAATATGTGACACAATACCATAAAATTCATGCATTGCACATCTTTAAATACATTAAAGCCATGTTGTCGAGAATGCATTATCAGTCCTGATAAATTGACATAACCTTAATTGGAAATATATAAATGAGCATTTATAAAATACCTTCAAATTAAGTTTTGACAGTACATTTACAACGACCGTTGAATACACACATATGTACATATGTATTAATTTCCATCACTAAAATGATGTAAATAAGTAATTGCATAATTGGAATGGCAACGTTTAATTTTCAGCTCGTGTGTGTCGAAAGGCCTTGAGTGGGAATTAGATGCTTTACTTTTCTTAACGGTAACATTATAATTACCTCCCTTAGTTTTATTTGCCAAGTAAATAAATTGGGATTGTTACTTGTAATTAACAAAGCAAGTCAATTGTTTTGTTAGTTTAAATTTTATTTCAAGCAAATAGTTTAAGTAAACAAGTACACATGTAAACATTATTCGAAATATACAGATACCAACATTTAATGTGCTTTGGATTGGAAAAAAAGGTCGATGTGACACTTATATTAATTCTTCTCCGTTTGTGTGGAGCTGCGACTGTAAACTGTGTGGGCAGAAGTCGAACTGTAAGTGTTTAGTTGACATGTTAATTAATAGGATTAAACAATATTAAGAGAAATGGAAAAAAGGGGAAAAAACACACACACAAACGTTATTTTATATGTAAACCTGGTACACGGTTTGTTGTACAGCAGTAGAGAGCCGATTACACGTATGTCGCAAAACGTTTTGTTGCTATGATTTATCGCTGTACAGCGCGAATCAGAAATTCGTTTTCTGAACAAAAGAATCGGTCAAAGCCATTTAACAGATTATAAGTAGTAATAGGGCACCTTATATCGGTAAAACAGTGGGATCTGAGGTTTGTATAAGGTGGAATCTTAAAAGAAAGAGTTCGATAATTTCTGGAGATCAACAGGAACACAAGGGGGAGTTTTAATAGGGACTTTTTGTATAAGTCGTAATTCAAACCGCTACCATTGAGCCGAAGACGTGTGTGTAGGATTTGTCTAGTTCGTGAACCGCAGTAAAAAAAATAGGCGAGGATTTCTTTTAGCTTTATTTAGGGCGTTTTTGGATTGATTGTACGTCTGGTAAATATTATATTGTTATGTGCAGTTGATTCCACTCACGTATTATTTGGGTAAGAAAGATAAACTATATGCTTGCGTGCGTGCTTTGGCATGTCGAATGTGTCTTAAGTTATATATGTCTGATTGGGTTTGATTTATATATGGAATCACATCTGATATGTAGGGTGGTGAGAATCCATGTGTCATTTTGTAAAATAGAAAAAGGCGACGTTGTTTCATTCTTTCCGAGAGTGTATCCTATTTGAGGTCGTTCAGTAGCTTTTGGATGTTTTTAATATTTTGTCGCTACTGAACATATACGGGCAGCTTTCACTTGAACTGATTCGAATTACTGCTTTAGGTATTCGCTCCAGTTGTCCAGACAACATCAGAGTATTCAAGTGTAGGGCGATTAAGTGAAAAGTACATTTTTGCGAGAGGGACGGTGTACGAAGAATTTAAGCAAACTGAGGATACCAATAAGTCGCCAAGATTTTTTCAGAGTTATTGAGCTATGTGCGTTCCATTTTGCGTAAGAGAAAAGAGTTATACCCAGGTGCCTGTGGTTGTAAACTTCTTCGATATTTAAATAATTCATAATTAAAGGTGAATGGTTTGGTTAACGGTTTTGCCTGCTGAAAATGATAGATTCAGTTTTCAGGGTTAAACGATACAAGCCAAGACTGGTACCACGAATGTATGGATGCAAGGTCGTTTTTAAGGGGACCGATGCAGTGATAGGATCTTCTAAAACAATGTAGAGACTGCTGTCGACCGCAAACTATCTTGTTGGTAGTGATTTATTAAGAATTGTTAACATATTTGATATTTTTGGATATATATCTAGTTAACACATGCATCCAAATTCGGCTCGTTTCTGTGGTGGTGAAGGAAACATTCATGATTGGTAATCTCCGTATAGTACGGACGGCATTCGGTAATCTTCGTCAAATGCAAAGGATATTCGAAAACGTTGGTATTTTCCGCTTCGTAGACTATCTGGCAACCGGTTTGCCAGTATATAAAGTCTTGCAAATCGGTAAGTTCATCACCTTTCCTACGGATGCGACCGGGACAACATCTGACATAAAGATACGGTACTCTTAAGAACAGAACTCTGGAGCATTTGGGTAATTACGTTGACTTCAAACGGTGCTGCCCGGAATGCAGAGTTCTTGTTGCATGTTCAGAGCTCTTGCAGAGGGTTGTAGTCTACGACGGTTGTACACAAGAGTGGCGGAAGCTTCACCTATCTTAGGGTGACGATGATCTAGGTGTTCATTGAAGTGTTAAGATATTGGACGTATAAACTTCGTTGAATGCAAAGGTGCCCTGTTTGTATGAATTTGTGGCATCTCGATTATTTCAAGTTTGGAATTAAAAGACTGGCAGCCTAAGGGAATTTTAAATTTTATTTGATTTTGTTTGTAATTGGCCTTCCGAGGGCTTCGGAAAGCACATCGTGATTGTGAGGCTGCGCACATACCGCTCGTTGGCGGCATTAAAAAGTCGGCCTCGCGCCACAAGTAAATACATTTTAGCATATACGGTCGGTTTCTGTTATATATGTGTATATACTGATATCCTAATTCTGAATACATCCTACACTTTAAAACAAGTGAAACTTCTAATGTATTACACAGGTTACACTTTCTTTCGCCTATAAGAGGTTTGGCCCATCTCCCAACTTATACATGTAACCAATATAAAGTGCATCTCGATTTAGAAACACGTATTTGAAATTGTGTGATTATGAACAAATCTGAAAACGTCAGACACGTTAAATGGCAATGTTTTTAATATAAATTAGCTCTGCGGGAGTTGAACAATCGCTCATTCCAGTTTTGAATTAAATTATAATTTCATCTTTGTTTAACATCTTAGATAACTGCCTTATCATTTCTGAAATCTTGATAAAAAACAATACCTCGTAAACCCTAAATTACAAAGCCAGTCCTAAAGTAATGAACACCAGTGGATGTTATTTAGATGAACATTGCAATAATTAGCCAACATGTAATACATGTTTTATGAACAAAGATGCAGATATACACGTTCAATGGACATACCACTAGCCAAGCCCAACACTTTACTGCCATACTTTTAAATTTTCATGATAAGTCTATGGACAAGTTTTAATAGGTTGCTTTCAGAAATATCGGTAAATTAAAAGGCAAAAATATTCAGTTTAACAAAAGCCTTGAATGTTTGTCCTGTAAACGTAGTGTGTGCTTCTGAACACGAACAACCGGGCGTAAAAACAATTCCGATATAGTTTATTTTACTATCACTATCAACGCGTTAATTTTTAAATAAACTTGTGTATGTGTTTGTCGCTCTCCTTTTCTTAAAATCAAGAGTTTTGTTTTACCAGTATGTACAATAAGTTTCCAGATCTGACAATAAAATTGGAATAAATCTAAGCCTTTGTGTAATTTTTCTGCTGTGTTACCGAAAATAATCATATAATCTGCATACAGTAAAAGGTCGTGGATACGGTGTCCGCCTAGCGACCAGGAGGTCTCGAAATCGATCCTCACTGTGGGCGCGCTCTTAAGATCTCCCTGAAAGACACCAAGTACGGGTTCTACTAAGGAAACGGGCTAGGGAGGATTCAATAAGCCTTTTGCTTTTGATGCAACTAAAATAAATAGGTTTAAACACTAGTAAAGGGAAACATTTCAAAGCTATTAACACCCAAAGCGTATATTCCTTTGATGAACACATCTGATTATAAGTCATTTCAATACACCAAACATAAAACTGGGGACAAACAAATACCCTGACTCACTCCAAGTGTAACTATCACTTAATTCGTAACGAGGATAAACTTATGAACTTATTTGCATTATACATCGACCTCAATATATATAGTATAAGACTTCGAATAGTTATTTGTATCAATATTTACCAAAATGCCGTAGTACAAATCTACAAAATGTGAACTATACCATATTACACAACAATAGTATCAACTGTGCTAATTTGAGACATGAATCGCGCATGGACCTGTGTTTATATATGGTAACTTTCTGCTATAGAGATTATAATTATTTCATATGTTTGGTCAATAGTTTTCTTAGAGTACTTAGCAGTGTGATACTTTAATAATTATTTACTTCGTTAGCACCGTCTTTCTTGTGCAAAGAAATCACGAGACCAGTTGACGATGCCGTGGGGAAATACCCTTAAGTAAATGTATTATTCAATAGCGAATGTAAATTTGGTGAAAGTATACTTAAGTAAGCATAAGTAGGGAAGTATAAACAATTCACTTTAATATAAATCGGGGCCCGCACTCTTGTTTGGGCTTATTTCGACTTATTTCGGTAATAGCCACTTTAATTTTCTGTATTTGTATAAATCTGCCACGAGTATTTAATTCTTCAAACATAACACTTCACTCATTGTGTTTATAACTTTTCACAAAATGCGTTACGTCGTTATCAGGAGTAAAAAACACGCTATCTGGGTTATAAATAATTTCAAATAATTCAAAAACTCATCCTAGTTACGCTTGATATTGTTAGCCAGCAGACTGTTTAACATTTTCCTCTACAATTTGGCATTCTTTAATATTGCAAATTCAAATTGATTGATATGATTGCTTTTATAAAATCTTAGTTTAGCTTGCTTGATACAAGTTGTAAATTCAGATCTAATTTTAATTAATTACAACCGACAATGATCTGTTTTATGTGTCCTGCATAAGCTTATCAAAGGTCGATCTTTTTTCTGAGCACTTAGAAGTAAACCATCTTTTGCTATGACTTGACCCAGCATAATGTTCAGTTTGCGTTGTTAGTTTTTGCTTTAATAAAAGTAAATGCTTCAATGTGCACACATACAATGTTATCATCTGATTTAAAAACCAAAAACAATCATTCTTTATCTAAACATGCATCCTTATTAAAGCAATTATTCTACACAAGGATCTTCTCCAAGTTGTCGAGTTTGCATATAGATTATTAAATAAAAAATATTCTAACCCGTTTAAATGTAAACATGTTAACACTTCACTACTTAAAATGGATCAGTTATTTCAATGCTATCAGGAGGCATGCGTATAGGGGACTGCGTAAAAATGAGTTTAGTTTAAACTGACTTACAAAATTGCGTCGTTTGCGTGATTTTCGTAAAGGAAACGCATGTGTTTTCACCCAGTAAGTCCATTCATATTAATATTTCCTTTAAATATATACGCCCTTTCAGGAAAATAACATATTCGTGATTTGTGCTATATTGTTCTGTACACATACGCATGCAAATACTTTGTTTAATAGGAGAAGAAAATATTTGAACGTTCAAATTCCGGAAGGTCGCGTAATTAAAACACAGTTTTGGGAACGGTTTTCCTATAATAACGTTTCTATTCCGACGTTTACGATCTCGAAAAAAACGAGGGAAAAGAACGAGTTAACCACACACACCGTAGAGCCGAACGGACGTCTTCATTTACAATTATTATAAATATAAAGTGACTTACCGAGTGAAAAAGCACAATTTCCTTACGAAAATATAAACACAATGCCATAGTGTACGTAAGTTCCAACTAACCTCGTTTAAACGCAGTCAGCATCCGTATACGCATGCCTTCCCCCCATGGCTAGTACGCCTATATAAACATGTGTTTTCTGTTTAATTAGCACTAGTGCTGCTACTGTCAGGTCGCATATGACGACAGTACTTGGCGCTTATATATCACAGATGTCTTTTAAACTAGACTGCGTATGGCCGCACTAGTTGGCTTTTGACATTGCCACATTAAGTTCCAGAGTTCCACGCACTTTCGCTGATTGCGACAATACTGGGCTAACAAATTGCACCGTTCATCTCCACACCAGGTCGCGTCTGGACTCAACAAAAGTAACACCGCTGATTTCCGTAATTAAAAATATACGTCCCCCCGATCACAGAAGTTGGCTTTTTAAATTTCCCAATTGATCCCCAAACATGGTCGCCTATGGGCAAAGAAGTTGGGTATTTAAATTGCATAATTGATCATTATGCCTACAGAAGAAAGCAATTTGAAACGCCTCTACTGTAGCCATAAGCAACCAGGCATGGATATACATTGCTCATGAAGTGCTGTTGCCATGTGCGACCAGAAGTTGATTTAAATGTTGCTATTCAAAAGATGACTGCTTAGGCCCTAATCCACGGTACATTTGAATACTCATCTACTGTAGCCATAGTTGACCATGTATCAAGATCAATTGAGCTATTTAAAGAATAAAGTAATTTGGCCAAAGGCGACCAGGCGCCGATATAAATGCTGCTTTTTAAGTAGCAAGCTGATCTGGCTTTAAGCAACCAGGCGTTGTTATCAATTGTGTAATGTAAATTTCCAACTACTGTTGCCATAGTCGGCCTTACCTAAAGAACTAAAGAATCTTATTGCTATTAAAATGGATATCTTCTGCTACTACGTGCGACCTGGCGTTGATATCAATTTGTCAATTTCCATACCCAACTACTTGAGCCATTGGCGTCCTGGCAAGCATTATATTGGTGATATTTAAAATCTCGCAATGCGGCCATATGCGACAAGGCGTGGATATCATCGGTGCTATTTAAATAGCAAATTACTGTTGTCATATGTGACCAGGTGTGAAAATCAACGCTGCTGTGACCTACTTTTATTTTATTAACATACACATACATACAAAGAAGAGTCTCGAACAAAACATCACATTTTAAATTAATAGTCAATGTTACCTATAGTTCATCGATACCATTGAATTACACCCGTCCGTGTATTTTATATCCGTATAAATATGCATGTAAATGATTTATATCAATAAAACGCAAATGTGTTAAATGCTTTCATGCATAGCGATCTATTAAGAAATCTATTTTTATACATCTCTCATTGTATGAGCAAGCATGGCCGAGTGGTTTAAACGATTTTTATTCCAGGGGCAGTGGTTAGAGCCCAGTTGATGGTAAATTTTTGTTTCTTTAATTTTATAATTGTTTTTTACAGCTCATCTGAGCACAACGTGTTCATAGTGAGCTTTTGTGATCGCCTTTTGTCCATCGTCCGTCGTCCGTTGTCCGTCGTTCGTTGTGCGACGTCAACATTTGCGCCTTGTTCGCTCTCTAGAGGCCACATTTTATTGTCCAATCTTCATGAAATTTAGTCAGAAGATTGGTTTCAATGATATCTTGGATAAGTTGAAAATGGTTACGTTTTCTTGAAAAACATGGCTGCCAAGGGGCGGGGCATTTTTCCGTATATGGCTATATATGGCTATAGCAAAATCTTGTTATCAGTCTAGAGGCCACATTTTTTGTCTGATCCTCATAAAACTCGGTCAGAAGATTCATCCCAATAATATCTTGGACGAGTTCGAAAATGATGGCGGTTGGTTGAAAAACATGGCCACCACGGGGCGGGGCATTTTTCCTTATATGGCTATAGTAAAAGCTTGTTAACACTCTAGTTTAATGGAGCTTCTAAGATCAATGTTTACATTTATCAATATTAAGCATTTTATGACAAACTGTGAAAAGGTCCATTTAAGATGTTTATTAAAAAATGCCACAAGGTAAAAAATTAGAACTCATTGGTTTATTAATTGATCAGCAAAGTTTTCTTTAAATTTAACTTTCTATTTTATTTATTTGTGCAAAATTATTAAATTGATAAAAGTCGTGATGTACGTAATTTGTATATATATTAAGCAGAATTATTAACTGCGATAGTCTCTAATTATTTCAATATGGAATGGCAATATACATTTGACATTTTTTAATTATTTGTATTGCTATCACCATGAATGTATATTTATTTTGTCATGAACATTGCTTGAAAACTATTAGTGATATAGACTTGAAACTTCATATGCAAAAATATCCTTGAGAAGAAGTGCAGTGCAAAGGAACCAAGTTTTAATGCTTTGCTTGCCTTTTGTCTGGAGCATAACTTGAAGTTTTAAGTGATATTAACTTGTTACTCCATAGGCTGAAGGAAATCATTGAGAAAAGGTGCTGTATAACAGAACAATAACACTACCTTGCACACTGTGTAATTGTCCTTTGTAAGTTTTAATGCTTGGATTCTGTCTGTAGCTTTACATGGAAAGTATTACCTAATTTTGTGATAAGTGTTCATCAGCGCGGTATCCGTGTCCTATGGACACATCTATTTTAATTTGAAACTGTCTGAGACAACTTGGTTTGAAAAGTTATATATGAATACTGGATTGTGTTAACTGAGTTCAGTCACTGGTAAAAAATGCCACTTCTTTAACCGATCATTTCGTATTAAGTTTGGAATGTGATCAGTCGTAAATTAGTCTAAAATTAACATTAAGTTTCTGGTATTTATTGTTTGTCAAGTATTGTGTTGATCTACTATTTTAGCGTTTTACATTTCACAGATATTACATATAAATGAATATACATTTAAATTATTTACCAAACGTATTACAAGTGTAATTCAACGAAATGGTATAATCCAAGCTGAACGTCCAATATCTTTTCGAGCTGAAAACAAGTTTCACATTGTTCTTGTTTGGTATAAATACAAATTATTATTACTCATGCAATATAAATTATTCTTACTTACGCAACTAACCATACTGAAATAGTGCTGTTAAATTACGTACCTGAGGTCGTTAATTTAGATTGGGTGTACACCGATGACAGTCTGGATGAACAAAGGTCTTTAGAACACACACTTTATTTTGTTTGATATCAACGTGTTTAATATTCGAGCTCTCGTTGTCAAAAGATATAATGAGCCGGCCTTTGGGTTTAAAAGACCTAGCAGCGTATTATCAATAGATCGTTACTGCAAGTACAATTTATATTCTGTCAGTTATTATCAAGTGATTTCCAATATCTACGTTTACATAACGCATTCCTTAAGTGACAAATTGGATTTGCTTTATACCGAAACGGTGATTTATCGGCAACGCGGGAAGCTTCACGTTGGTCTTAGACTAAGACGCAATTTAAAAAGATAGCGGTGCGAGCAGAACGCAGTTAGCGACAGACATATTTCAGAAATGAAGTACCCTGATTCAAATGAATATACGCCAGAAACTAGCAAATTTTAGACTAACTTTTGACTCATTATGTTCAAATTTTAAAATAAAACGCATTGTGTCTATGCTATTATTTAGTGCGTGTCATGAATTGCGGATATGTAACATTATATCTTTTTACAATTTACAGTTATTGAATATACATGATTAACATTTACATTCGTTACCAAAATGTATTACAATTATACTCGCAGGAAATCGTACAAACAACTATGCACGTCTAATATATATATCAAACTTAAAGAAAGTTTCACATTTATAATTGTTATAAATACATCTTGTTCTTACTTATTGAAATAGCTATACTTAATTAGTAATAAGTTACATACCTGAGGTCGCTAATTAAGATTAGGTCTGTACCGATGCCCGTCTAGACGCAGAAAGGTCTGTATATGTTTATACATTTTTCAACTGATTACATTTAACACTCACTTCATATAAAAAAGTAACATTTTTACACCCCAAAGCTTTATCAATAAAAACATTCGTTAAACATGATTTGAACTCCAAGCTTGAAACTATCATTGCGTAGGCCACACTACCAATGCGTTCATCGATAGGTAAGGCTAAACTGTGTATCCACAAAAAGAAAGATGATTTTGACACTCGTTGGATTGGTCATAGTCGACACGTGATAAATATACGTTATTTGATTGGTCGCTTGATAATCCATTTCGTTCTGACCATATTTGGAAATACGTTCAATACGTCGATGTATAAAAATAGATTTCTAAATAGATCGCTATGCATGAAAGCATTTAACACATTTGCGTTTTATTGATATTAATCATTTACATGCATGTTTATACGGATATAAAATACACGGACGGGTGCAACTCAATTTTATCGATGAACTATTGTTAACATTGACTATTAATTTAAAATGTGATGTTTTGTTCGAGACTCTTCTTTGCCAATATGTATGTGTATGTTCATAAAATAAAAGTAGTTCACAGCAGCGTTGATTTTCACACCTGGTCACATATGACAACAGTAACTTGCTATTTAAATAGCACCGATGATATCCACGCCATTTCGCATATGGCCGCATTGCGAGATTTGAAATATCACCAATATAATGCTTGCCAGGACGCCAATGGCTCAAGTAGTTGGGTTTGGAAATTGACAAATTGATATCAACGCCAGGTCGCACGTAGTAGCAGGAGATGTCCATTTTAATAGCAATAAGATTCGTTAGTTCTTTAGGTAAGGCCGACTATGGCAACAGTAGTTGGAAATTTACATTACACAATTGATAACAACGCCTGGTTGCTTAAAGCCAGATCAGCTTGCTACTTAAAAAGCAGCATTTATATCGGCGCCTGGTCGCCTTTGGCCAAATTACTTTATTCTTTAAATAGCTCAATTGATCTTGATGCATGGTCAACTATAGCTACAGTAGATGAGTATTCAAATGTACCGTGGATTAGGGCCTAAGCTGTCATCTTTTGCATAGCTTTATTTAAATCAACTTCTGGTCCCACATGGCCACAGCACTTCATGAGCAATGTATATCCATGCCTGGTTGCTTATGGCTACAGTAGAGGCGTTTCAAATTGCTTTCTTCTGTAGGCGTAATGATCAATTATGCAATTTAAATACCCAACTTCTTTGGCCATAGGCGACCATGTTTGGGGATCAATTGGGAAATTTAAAAAGCCAACTTCTGTGGTCGGGGGGACGTATATTTTTAATTACGGAAATCAGCGGTGCTACTTTTGTTGAGTCCATACGCAACCTGGCGTGGAGATGAACGGTGCAATGTGTTAGCCCAGTATTGTCGCAATCAACGAAAGTGTGTGGAACTCTGGAACTTAATGTGGTAATGTCAAAAGCCAACTAGTGCGGTCATACGCAGTGTTGTTTAAAAGACATCTGTGATATATAAGAGCCAAGTACTGTCGTCATATGCGACCTGACATTAGCAGCACTAGTGCTAATTAAACAGAAAACACATGGTTATATAGGCGTACTAGCCATGGGGGGGGGGGGGGCATGCGTATACGGATGCTGACTGCGTTTAAACGAGGTTAGTTGGAACTGACGTACACAATGGCATCGTGTTTATATTTTCGTAAGGAAAGTGTGCATTTTCACTCGGTAAGTCACTTTATATTTATATTAATTGTAAATGAATACGTCCGTTCGGCTCTACGGTGTGTATGGTTAACTCGTTCTTTTCCCTCGTTTTTTTCGAGATCGTAAACGTCGGAATAGAAACGTTATTATAGGAAAACCGTTCCCAAATCTGTGTTTTAATTACGCGACCTTCCGGAATTTGAACGATCAAAAATCATCTTCTCCTATAAAACAAATTATGTGCATGCGTATGTGTACAGAACAATATAGCACAAATCACGAATATGTTATTTTCCTGAAAGGGCGTATATATTTAAAAGAAATATTAATATGAATGGACTTACTGGGTGGAAATACATGCGTTTCCTTTACAAAAATCACGCAAACGACGCCATTTTATAAGTCAGTTCAAACTCAATTCATTTTAACGCAGTCCCCTATACGCATGCCTACTGATAGCATTCAAATAACTGATCCAATTTAAATAGTGAAGTGTTTACATGTTTACATTTTAACGGGTTAGAATATTTTCTATTTAATAATCTATATGCAAACTCGACAACTTGTAGAAGATCCTTGGATAGATTTATTGCTTTAATAAGGAATGCATGTTTAGATAAAGAATGATTGTTTTTGGTTTTTAAATCACATGATAACATTTTCGGTGTGCACATTGAAGCATTTAACTTTATTAAAGCAAAAACTGACAACGCAAACTGAACATTATGCTGGGTCAAGTCATAACAAAAGATGGTTTACTTCTAAGTGCTCAGAAAAAAGATCGACCTTTGTAAAGCCTATGCAGGACAAATAAATCAGATAATTGTCGGTTGTTATTAATTTATATTAGAACTGAGTTTACAAATTGTATCAAGCAAGCTAAACTAAGATTTTATAAAAGCAATCATATCAATCAATTTGAATTTGCGATATTAAAGAATGCCAAATTGTAGAGGAAAATGTTAAACAGTCTGATGGCTAACAATATCAAGCGTAACTAGGATGAGTTTTTGAATTATTTGAAATTATTAATAACCCAGAAAGCGTGTTTTTTACTCCTGATAGCGACGTTACGCATTTTGTGAAAAGTTATAAACACAATGAGTGAAGTGTTATGTTTGAAGAAATTTAATACGCATAGCGCGTTAATACAAATACAGAAAATGAAAGTGGCTACTACCGAAATAAGTCGAAATAAGCCCAAACAAGAGTGCGGGCCCCATTTATATTAAAGTGAATTGTGTATACTTCCTTACTTATGCTTACTTAAGTATACTTTCACCAAATTAACATTCGCTATTAAATAATACATTTACTTAAAGGTATTTCCCCACGCCATCTTCAACTGGTCTCGTGATTCCTTTGCACAAGAAAGACAGTGCTAACGAAGTAAATAATTATTAAAGTATCACACTGCTAAGAACTCTAAGAAAACTATTGACCAAACATATGAAATAATTATAATCTCTATAGCAGAAAGTTACCATATATAAACACAGGTCCATGCGCGATTCATGTCTCAAATTAGCACAGTTGATACTATTGTTGTGTAATATGGTATAGTTCACATTTTGTAGATTTGTACTACGGCATTTTGCTATAAATTGATACAAATAACTATTCGAGGTTTTATACTATATATAATGGGTTCGATGTATTATGCAAATATGTGCAAAAGTATATCCTTGTTACGAATTATGCGATAGTTACACTTGGAGTGAGTCAGGGTAATTGTTTGTTCCCAGTTTTATGTTTGGTGTATTGAAATGACTTATAATCAGATGTGTTCATCAAAGGAATATACGCTTTGGATGTTAATAGCTTTGAAAAGTTTCCCTTTACTAGTGTTTAAACCTATTTATTTTAGTTGCATCAAAAGCAAAAGGCTTATTGAATCCTCCCTAGCCCGTTTCCTTAGTAGAACCCGTACTTGGTGTCTTTCAGGGAGATCTTAAGAGCGCGCCCACAGTGAGGATCGATTTCGAGACCTCCTGGTGGCTAGGCGGACACCGTATCCACGACCTTTTACTTTATGCAGATTTTATGATTATTTTCGGTAACACAGCAGAAAAATTACACAAAGGCTTAGATTTATTCCAATTTTATTGTCAGATCTGGAAACTTATTGTATATACTGGTAAAACAAAACTCATGATTTTAAGAAAAGGAGAGCGACAAACATATACACAAGTTTATTTACAAATTAACGCGTTGATAGTGAAAGTAAAATAAACTATATCGGAATTGTTTTACGCCCGGGTGTTCGTGTTCAAAAGCACACACTACGTTTACAGGACAAACATTCAAAGCTTTTGTTAAACTGAATATTTTTGCCTTTTAATTTACCGATATTTCTGAAAGCAATCTATTTAAACTTGTCCATAGACTAATCATGCAAATTTAAAAGTATGGCTCGAAGGATTACCTTGACCTTTCATCACTCAAAATGGCAGCTCCATGAGATACACATGCATGCCAAACATCAAGTTGATATCTGAAGCGACATAGAAGTTATGAGCATTTTTCGCAACCTAAATGAGAAACATAATTGCAAAGTGTGACGGAAAGACAGACAGACAGACAGAACCACCGACAGACCGATCACTTCACGCCCTCCTTCGGGGGCATAATAAAATGCCCATAATATTACATTAACTAACAGCATTATAATGAACGTATTGGGTGCATAATTTATAAGCACGTGCAGATAGCCACGTGCAGTATCCTTTTTTTAAGGGGTCAAGATATTGCAAAACTAGCACCGGATTCGGTTTCAGGGAGACAAAATCACATATATTGGACTATGTTATTCTTTTATTTCACTGGAATTTCAGGTATACTGGATTTTGAGCTTCTGTTAAAAGTGTGCTGCATTCTTATCGAATTTTACCATTTAAAGTTTAAACTCAGTAATTCTTTAACAGGTCAAGATATCAGAAAATTAACACCGGATTCGGATTCAGCGAGCCAAATTCATATAGATTTCACTTTCTTATTGTTTGATTTCGATGGAGCGAACGAGCAAGAGAGCGAGCGTATTTTGGTTTTGGACGTAAATAGGACGTCATTAAGAAAATGGTGCTTATGCAAAGCATATATTGATTATAACATTTTTATCTTTTATTATAAAAAAATTCAAACTTTTAAACAACACTATAAACAGTTTATGTTTTAAAAAAAAATGTGAAAAAAATTGTTTTATGATACAAATGTATTTTTTGAAAAACAAAAAAAAAAAATTTATTAACTTTTTTATTTTTTAGCTTTTAAAAAAAATAATTCAAACTTGTTTACAACACTTATAATAAACTGTTTATGTTTTATTAGCATTGTTGTATTTCAAGCATAAATAAAAAAAGTTATAAATGTTTTTTTTCCATTATGCTACTCATATCTAATGCAGATATTACTGCGTACACTTTCCACCAGAGTAGACAATGTTAACAAGGACTTGGGTTTTCAAGTGCGTGGGAAAATTATAAAGATCACGACCTCTATATGCATGAAAACAGCTGTTCAATCTGCTGAGGGTTGACCTAGTAATCATAGGGATGTAAACAGATGGGCTATAAAATCATGTACGGGAAAAATGTGCACAATTATTCAACATGCGTGCGTGCGTGCGAGCGAGCGAGCGTGCGTGCATGCTTTGTATATACATAAATATATATTATGACTGACGATGCCTCATAATTAATGAAACGCCTCAAAAAGACTGACCACACACACACATACATATTACATTACATACATCATACATACATACAGACAGACATACAACAACGATACAGCATACATTCGACATACAGAAGACACACATACAGACAGACGTACAACAGACAGACAGCAGACACAGACAGACAGACAGACATACAGACAGACAGACAGACAGACAGACAGACAGACAGACAGACAGACAGACAGACAGACAGACAGACAGACAGACAGACAGACAGACAGACAGACAGACAGACAGACAACAAAGACAGACAGACAGACAGACAGACAGACAGACAGACAGACAGACAGAAACAGACAGACAGACAGAAGACAGACAGACAGACAGAAGACAGACATACAGACAGACAGAAGACACAACAGACAGAAAGACAGACAGACAGACAGAAAGACAGACAGACAGACAGACAGACAGACAGAAAGACAGACAGACAGACAGAAAGACAGACAGACAGACAGACAGACAGACAGACAGACAGACAGACAGACAGACAGACAGACAGACAGACAGACAGACAGACAGACAGACAGACAGACAGACAGACAGACAGACAGACAGACAGACAGACAGACAGACAGACAGACAGACAGACAGACAGACAGACAGACAGACAGACAGACAGACAGACAGACAGACAGAAGACAGACAACAGACAGACAGACAGACAGAACAGACAGACAGACAGACAGACAGACATACAGACAGACAGACAGACAGACAGACAGACATACAGACAGACATACAGACAGACAGACAGACAGACAGACAGACAGACAGACAGACAGACAGACATACAGACAGACAGACAGACAGACAGACATACAGACAACAGACAGACAGACAGACAGACATACAGACAGACATACAGACATACAGACATACAGACAGACATACAGACATACAGACAGACAGACAGACAGACAGACAGACATACATACAGACATACAGACAGACATACAGACATACATACATACATACATACAACACATACATACATACATACATACATACATACATACATACATACATACATACATACATACATACATACATACATACATACATACATACATACATACATACATACATACATACATACATACATACATACATACATACACCTATATTGCCCCCAAAAAGAGTATTGAGGGTATAATAATGTGGGGGTGGCAACACTTGCATTGTGATACATAATAATTTATCACAAACTGACAAACGAGTAAGTAATTAAAATAAAACTTTACATATCTATTAAAAGTGGACAAAGTATAACCACAATATATATCAGACAAAGGATTCAAGTTTCTGAAATGATGTTGGATGAAATGTTAAGAATATCATAGAATGTATTGTAAAGCATTAAAAGTACATTCGTATGCATATGTGCCCACAAACACTTACTATAGGCCTCTTCAAAGCAAAGAAATTGTAACAAAATGCCTGGAAATTAGGGTTTTCTCACGAAAAAGAATTATAAAGAAGCTGCTCACATAAGGTTCCCTGGTCTTCTCCAGATGGTATCCATGTTTTCCCAACAAGGTCATTAAAAACTCAAATTTCCCCACAAGAAATAGGTTTCTGGAGAAACCCTGCTGAGAGGTTATGGCAGACATGTGTAAGTTTGTATATATCCTTTAATTATTGTAGTGACTTGCAAATTAAAGCAGTTTTTCTCCCCTAAATGCCTCAACATTGCCCATTTTGCCTGATCTTCTACTTAAGGAAGCCACATTTCGCTCATTTTTTAAAGAAAATTTGTCAGGATTTTGTCTACATGTAGGCCAATACCTTTGTTATCAATGTTAATACACAGTTGTTTTAAATTGGACTTTGATTTTTTTTTTCTTTCCAATTTACTAACCATGTGTTAGTTCATGCTAAAATACACAACGCTGCTCGAATGGTATTACGCTGCTCACAAGGTATCCGGTTTTCTGGGGTGGTTAAGTAAACAACAGATTGCTTAAAACAAACAATCATAATACACAACTTATTTTACTGTAGAAAAAATCGAGGCAACCAAAAAACAAGTATGGGCGACCTCACAGTGGTTTTTTACGGCTCATTTTGGGGCCGAAAAAGGGCCCCATTCCCAATGCCAAAAGTATATATTTTTTCCAAATGGAAGTAAGATAATCTCAACCCAAAGTCATTTTTGAGCATTTTTTTTATTTCTCAATGATGCCATTTGATGAAAAATAACCAAAATTTTACTTATAGTTATAATGTTATTTTACTCTAACATGATAGCATCATAAAAGCAAAATTATAATTTTACCAATTTAGTAAAAATGTCATTACTAAGTATTCCCAATTCAATGGGCCAGGGCCCCATTCCCAAAATGGAGGAAAAAAAAACACTGCCTCATTTTGTACTCTGGTGGCCCTGCAGGGCGACTTGCTTTTAGCAATATTTTATACCCCTGAGATGGATATGTCTTCTGTTTGCGTGTAACATGAGTTATTTTAAATTAATTTGTTGCAAGAAAATATTATTTTTCATTTGCCGAATACTGAGAAATTGTACTTCTTTGTATTTGAATATAAACCTTTACCTGTCCTTCTTACATATGATCATGCTGTTAGGCTAGCTTTTAGCAAGGAAGTTAGAGTGTAGGGTTACCACTTATCCCTTTTAGCGTTGGAACCGAATTTTGAAGGCTTTTGCAAACAGTTTGGATCCAGATGAGACACCACAGAACGTGGCGTCTCATCAGGATCCAAACTGTTTGCTATTCTGGTCTTTGAAAAAAAGTGAAGAAAATGAAGATTTTAGAGATTCAGCAGACGACATTTTAGCAAACAACAAATTTCCCAGCATGCAAATGGTTAGGAGACCCATCTTCAATCTCCCATTGGAGCTCAGGATTTCTGGACTTTTGATCAACTTGACTCAATGAATTAGGAATGCTTGGAAAATTGTACCAATTATACAATGTTCTTATGTATTTTCAAGCTTAAACGTTAAATAAAATATACATTAAAACAGACATTCAAAGACAACATGATACGGCAGTTTAAAAGGTGCAGACTGCGTCCCACTGAACTGTATTTCACCACCTGGGACCTTGTGAGTCCAGAATTAGTTATTAATCCATGTTGTTAAA